>NC_072458.1:18946987-18999942 GCF_027596085.1 Anoplopoma fimbria
AGAAAAAAAGCGCCCGGAGAGGACGTCTCTGAGATGAAGAGACAGAAGAGCGCTGTGTACTTGTTAAAGAGAACAGGATGCTCCCTGACAAATTTGCACACATTATCCACAACCGCTCCTCCTCTGCCGTCACTGCTCTCTCTCTTACTCTCTCACAAAGATTGTACACTGGAGACAGGATGACAGGTAGCAGAAGGATGGTGAGAAAAAAGACAGATAGAGACGCTGGCAGATAGAAGTTGGCATCTGATTGGTTTGCAGAGCGACACTTGGCGGGTACGAGTCATGCGTCTCTCATTTTGAGCCACACACTTCCCAAATTAACACACTTCCCTCACATGAGGAGAAGACAAAAGCTCTCTGTAAGAAAAACACACATAAATTATTGTTCTTCTCTACCCGTCCATCTTGGCTTAAAAGTTTAGATTATGTGCTAAACTCCATCTGCTGAAGAAGATCATGTGATATGACCGAAAGATACAAAAGAGCCTTTTCTTTCCTCGACCGCATGTGCTTTTTTTGAAAGCAAAGTGCCTCTGATTGGTCCAACACACGACTTATGTGGCGCCTTCATTCATAAAACAAAGAAGAACTCTAGTATTGATCGAGTTAGGATCATGTTAGGACGAGGGGGAGAGCATTTTTTTCTTTATTTGATAACATCGCAAGTAAAGTTAGGATTTGCTCTGGGCTTCGGGATTCATTCTCAAAAAGACAGAGAGAAAAAGAGAGACAATAGAAGAGAGAGAGAAAGCGCGATGGTGCTGTGAAGACAGATAGTGAAGGGAAGTTATTTTCTGATAAGTTTTACAGCGACAACACTCAACAGATCATTTTCTGTGGAGGAAGTAGTTTCATTTTAGTCGTCTGCATTTCATTCTGTTGTCCTAGGTGCATTAGTAAATGCTGTGCAGCAGTAAATGTTGTCGCAGTCAGACAAAACAAAAGGTATCTTTTACGTCAGGTATCTGAACTGAAGGCTCCAGAGTGAGTTTACCTCGGCGACCATCAAGCTTGTCCCATGTCATGTTGCTTTTTCCAATGTCAGCAGACTAATTTGCCCGATCATCATAGGTCTTTATACAGCTATGGAAACTTATAGTTCCTCGAAAAAAAGAGATTACCAGAAATTTCTTGGTGTGAACTCGGCTAAAATTGACCTTTTTCCCCCCCCCAACTCTCCTCCTTTCCTCTCCATCCTTTCCTTAAACACTTTGGCTCCTCGTCGCGCATTGATGCGTTGTTGTGCGAGAGCATTGCATAAAACAGATTGCGATTTTAATTTCGCCTTAACGAGTACAAGGAGACACGAGAGGAAGAGGAGGCAGAGGGAGACCAGGGAGTGTAAATCAGAGAAATGAAAAGAGCCACTTGAGTGGAAGATATGGAGGAGAAAAATGCTTTGCGGGGGTGGGGGCTGCAAACGAGAGGGAAAAGTGAGGAAGACTACCGGTCTAGGCAGTGGAAATGAGATACAAATTGCGGTGATGTTTAAGCTTAGTCATAAAGGAATCAAAAGTTAAAACTGAGAGAAAAATGTAGCAATAAAAGGAGATTGAATGCCTTTCTGTCAAGCATTGTTTTAAGTAAACAATTCAAATGATGCAAACTCAATCCGACACTTTTTTTATTATCCGAGTCGGAGAAAAGATGTGGAATAGAAACAAAAAGTTGATAAAAAGTGGAGGGAGGATTGATTAGTGCCGAGTTGTTCTTTGATTTCGGCTAATGTTGCTCATATTTCACGGTATGTGAGGTTTAACAGAGAGAATGCACTTCATTTTTCAGCTTTCAGCTCGTCACATTCAGCTTTTTTCTAATTCCACACGTCATAATTCACGGCGTTAAACTTCAATGAAAACCCAGCTAGTGTGGGTTCAGCTGCCTTCTCCTTCCTGTCTCGCTTTAAATGGACGTGAATGGATGTGACCATGTGGCCTCTATGTGGGTAAGGGAGAAAATATGCGTGTGTGTGTGTGTGTGTGTGTGTGTGTGTGTGTGTGTGTGTGTGTGTGTGTGTGTGTGTGTGTGTGTGTGTGTGTGTGTGTGTGTGTGTGTGTGTGTGTGTGTGTGTGTGCATGAGAGACAATGAGCTCAGTGTTCGAGCGCTGCGGAGCCTGCAGCCGGCCTGCCTGGCCAACCTTACGCCCTGCACGAGACAGCTGTTCCTCTGCCACATAAATAAAGAGGAGGAGGGGGGGGCACGGCCAAATGAAAGAACGAGGGCAAGAGAGACGGAGAGGGGTGAGGAAAAGAGAGAAAGAGATGGAGAGAGGGAACACTCATTGAGACATGAAGAATCAGAGAAAGACAAAAGCAGATAAAGGGGGATAAAGCAGATCTTTCAGAGGAGTGTGAGACCAATTTGTCGGTTTGCCAGTGTTGGTATTTCCTGTACTAAAATGGGCAGAGATTTCTGACTCCAGCTGACCATAAAAGACCATAAAACAGACCATGTAGAAGTTCTGAAACTGACCTGATTGAGCAGATCGAGTATGGACTGATCCGCATACAGTTTTCTCTTCAAATTTGTTTATATAAAGTCATTTTAGGAAATACGGAAATTAATTTTCTTGCCGAGAGTTAGCTGAGAAGATTGATACCATATATCTCATATCTCGCCGTTAGATATGAAGCTACCTCAAACAGACAGTTAGCTTAGCTTAGCATAAAGACTGGAAGCAGGGTTTATGCCAGAAAAGGCGTGGAGTAAAACTTGGATGACTGGCTTTGAGACTAAAATCAGAATAGCTGGTCTACCTTAAAAGGTCAGCCCGTTTTATGCGAGCGAGCCTGAGCAAAAGTTGTAAAAAGTACACGTTTAAAACTCTTAGTATAAACCCTGGGACAAAAACAGCTAACCAGTCCGTCTGAATGTAACACAATCCACCTAGAAGCACCGCCAAACCTCACTAATTAACAAAGATTATCTTGTGTTTAATCATTTTATAGAATAGAAGTCTTCACTGGTTGATTGAAGGACTTGGCGAAATGGAGAAAATCAAAAATCACAATATTTTTGATCAAATACATCGATTTCAATACTGCATATTGTAGGGATGAGCATTGGGGCTTTCACAAAACGTTTACGGGATTATTTATAAATGATCCTCAGCAATATATATATATAATGTATAATTACAAATTGGGTAAAAGCAAATAATAGAACAGCTAGAACAGTCCGGTAAGTTCAGGAAATGACATCACTTTACTGAAACACAGCCTTTAAAACCAGGAAAACACAAATGCCACATCATGATATCCAAAATCTATGACGATATCTTGTCTCATATGACGGAATCAATATCTCGTTGACTGGAAACCTTGCGTCACCACAAGACTCCAGTAAGTTACTATCAGCGGCCAATAAATAGTCCGTGACATAAGGTCAGCATTGAGTGAAAATAAAGTTGAACCCCTTTAATAATTAAATAATAAAAGTCAGTTCGTTATCAAAGGTCTAATATTAATAGAGATCTTCTAATACCATTGTTTGTTTCCCGATACAGATTCCAATACCTGAACTTCTGTATTGGCACTGATCCAATTCCAGTATCCAAGTATTGCTGTGGAAACATCTACTTCAAACAACAACTGTACTTATTCAAGATTCCCACCAAAAACTACATTTTACAAGATCACATTTGAACACGTCATGATAACGTTGTAATTCACCTTCGCCCAGTTCTCACTTTTACTGAATAGAGCTTGAACGCATGATAATGTTAAGCAATGCAACCTCCGTTACCCTGAGCTGTTAGCTCCATTATTAAGCCATTATTTAGTGATGAGACTTGTGGTTGTTCCTTTGCAGCCAACATGAGCTGATGAATGATACGATGACGTGATATTGGATCGCTGCATAAGGTCGCGTATTTGCCGGTACCAGATCCACGATTTCAGTCTGTATCGGAGGGGTTTACGGGTAGTGGTACAATTCTAAATTCTTAAAAAAAAAAAAAAAATCTGGGGAAAACTCTGACATTTTTTTTGCATGAATATTGCAGCCTGTTAAAAAAAAAAAGGCACTGCAATAAAATGTCAAAATGTTGAAAGCTTTAATCAATTACAATAACAGGGTCAGTTGTAGTCGGTCGACTCAGGAACCACAGAAGAAGACAGTACCGTTCATCCTCATTCTGACCCCTGGACACTGCCCTTTACACATCCAACCACCAAACCATAAGCTGCATTGCTTTATTTCTACTCCTCCCTCTGAATCTTTTTCTCAATTACACTCACCACAGAATACCTATCCGCCTATTTCCTCTTTTTTTTTTCTTCCTTTTGCCTCTTTCTATCCTTCCCCCTCAAGGCACCATCCTTCAACAATTTATCCCTCCATCTTCCTCTCCTCTCTCTGCAGGGAATGGCCCAGTAATGCCAGACTAATAAATCATTCATGGCGTTGTTCCCCTCCTCCCCCTCCTCCACCTCTTCCTCCTCCTCCATCCTGCCATCCTGCCATCGTCCTCTCCCTCGCCGCTTTACTGTAGCGGTGGTGACCGCACAACCACACCCGCAGACTGCATATTTACACACACACACACACACACACACACACACACACACACAAAAACAACACAAACAAAAATAAGAGTTAATCAGCCCTTGTGCTTTTTTTTGTGGGCTCGCTCCCACTCAGGCTTAGATGACTTAAAAAGATGCATCATAAATCGGATGTGGGAGGCAGCGTCGCCTGAGTTACAATACAAACAGATATACGTCAAATCACCAGACAGGTCATAGCCACACCAGACAGATAGAGAGACACTGTGAGGAGGAGGAGGAGGAGAGAGAGAGAGAGAGAGAGAGAGAGAGAGAGAGAGAGATGGAGGAGGAGGGATGACTGCCAGCGAATTAGAGGGATCTAACACATAGCTGCACAGTTTTTGAGTGTGGGATGTGTTTCATACGTAGATAAGCAGTTGGTGTTGCTGCATAACAACCTCTGGCCAATAACAAGCAGAACCTTTGAAAGAATAACCCCACCCGGTCAAATCAGTCGGCCACACCACCATCACATTTCCAAATTTACGACTTAAAAGGAAAATCAGCTCCCTTTGTGTTTTTTTTTGTTGTTTTTTTTACAAGCATACCTCCTTCACTCTGCTTTTATGGGACCATTAAAAAAGGTCAAGATGACACATGACAGCTTTCCTGCTGTTCAGGACAATTTCTCACATTCAACACAAAAAAACACCAGCCTGACAAATTGTCCGCCTTTGTCGCCGTCTTCACTGCTCATGTCACTCTTTCTTTCATAAATGTAACCCCCCCAAAAAAAAAGGGGTCACCGGCCACCAATATGTCCAGCAGACCCAGCACCGCTAAAGTAATGGTGCATACGTGTGCATGACCTGTTAAATTGCCCTTTTGGGACCTCTGATGGCCCTTTTTGGTGTGACACCACACAGCCGCGCCCATGCATAACTCAAACACACCCCTTTTTTTTTACTCCCTGCTGCGAAACAATTGATTTTGTGTTATTAGTTAATGCGCTGAACAGGTGACAGTGAGTAAGCATGAGAAATCGGCTCATGCACGAAAACACAAAAACATAACGTGCACAGACTTTTGTTTGGAGGGAGGAAAGTGATGAATAATTCATATCTTTCATCAAGTATTAACAAAATCAAGCTGGTGGGTTTTCTGTGATCTAGCCAATTTATTCATAATCCGAGTAGACTTTGCATTACTGATGATCAATTTAGATTAATTTCCTACTTTCAGCTAGTTTCAATTCATGTCACTTTTCATTGAAAATAAACATAACGGACACTTTAAACTTAGAAACAAGACTATTTTTAAAAACACTTTCCTCGCTGGTGCGTTCAAAGGTTCCTGGGAAACTAAAATATCTGAGACTTGAGAGCTGAAATGAATCACAATATTACAAAAATCTGAATATATATTCAATTCTTCAAGACAATAAGAGGAATAAAAACATGGACGGACTCGCAGAAGCTGTCAATATCGTTAAAATGAAGAGTGACACATTACATCTCACTGATGTAATGAGCAGCAGAGCCGTAAACAAGGCAGCGTTTGAACGGTGATCACAGCAAACCGGTCTAATGTTTCAGTACCGAGCACATGCTCATATGAATCACCTCTGAAGTGCACTCACTCTGTCCACTCACTGTCCATGTCAAACGTTTCTTATTACCAATAATGCTTTGCAAAGTGGCAGAGCCCACGATGAGTCCTCCTCTCCCCTGAGGTGACGCGTGATTAATAACAAACTTCCCTTTACAGCTCGTCAAAAGCCTGATTCAGCCAATGAAATCCTACAATGTATGCATTAATCTGTGCTACTTGTGGGCCAGATGTAGTATTAATATATGTAATCACATACAGTTATCAAGTTGTACACTTTGGCTGCAAAAGTTTTATCTGCTCCAACTTTAAAGTTGCATTCATTCCTAACTTTTCCTCACATCGCGGGCATGTCCTCACTCTTTTCCCACAGTCCTTCACACCACCGGAGTTTCACAGCTTTTGCAGGCACACGCCACATAATACACCATAGACATTTAATTTATATCTCTTTCAGATGGTTTTAAAACAGCAACATTTAAAGAGTTTTTTTAATGCTACCTGTATCTTAATCAAAGTCCAATATAATGTCAACAGCTAAATTAAAAAAAAAGAAAATGGGAAAACTAGTAACTTAGCAACACAATAAAAAGAAGAAGGGAAATAAATATTAAAGGTCCAAAGAGTCCTAAATTTACTCAAGTATATTATGTAATATCAGTTGGGGATTCATATAATAATTGTGAACATGGTGCACAGAAACCTTTTATTCTCTGCCTGAAATAAAATACTTTATATAATTGGGTATTTTGAATCCATTCAGGCTGACCTAGTGACACAATTATTCTATATATAGGTGAGGCAATAGGGACAGTGAGCAGAACATACTGTGCACTAAGCCGGGAAATAATTCAATATGATCATTGTTGGTCTTTCAATGGAATCAGATCATGATGAAATTATTCACTGAGATATCCTGATGCACAATAATGTCGTCTACATTTATAATAATAATAATAAGTACACAATGACTTCAATTTCTCACAAGATCTGATGTGAAATATTTTGAGGATTTAACTTCTGTCTTTTTATAATTTCACTTCCTCTGTAAAAAAGCAGCTGAAGACTCACTTATCTAAACCTGTCTTTGTGTTCCCTTTGTGCCGCCCAGAGTTTGTCATTTTGTGTGTTGTTCATATAGTTTTTTTTGAGTTTTAAGGTTTTTATTTCATAAATATTTTTGTTCTTTTAAAGCACTTTATGAAAGGTGTTCTACGAGAGGTGCTATACTAAATAAACATGCCTATTATTTCTTGAGAAAATACTTTTTTCCTCAAGTATTTAATTAACACAGGAGTAGACAAAAACGTGGATATTTCATACAGACTTTTTATTCATGGAATTACCATAACAAAATGCTATATTGTGATACATCAAGAAATAAAATGACCTATATTGTGAAAGAAGATTTTGGCCGGATTACCGAGCTCTCCTTTACACGCACACATTTTCCCATAATTCCAACCTCTAGGGAGTGAGACAACAGTAACGTTTTTTTGCTGGAAGCCTCTGAAGGGACCCCCGCTGACCCCCCCCCGCTGGTCCCTGAACCCCCGCCGCCCTTTTGGGAAACCATGGGGTTTACACTACTTGGCAGTGCCTCATTCACTGACAGTACAGCCGAGCTCTTGTGTGTGTGTGCCATAGATAGCATGTTCATTTAACGAGTGAATAATATCCCCCTGCATGTCCAATGAACTGTGGGTTGAGGGCATGGGCCAAGGACAGGGGCGGGAAGGAGGAGGGGGCAGATAACACAATAGGAGTGTTAGGGAGTGTGGGAACCGATTCTCCCGGGGACAATAGACCACTTCCCAGTGGCCACAGCGTGCCCATTCACCATCAGCTGCAGGGCCGGCGTAGCGCGGCGCTGAATACGCACCAGCTCAGCACAATGCTGCTTTCTCCCAAACAAGACCAGACTGTTTCCTATCCCAAAGACAACACAGCGCAGCTCTAGCCTATACACAGCCCCGTTCTCACATGAGCAGTCTCTTTCCATGTCTGCATGTCTCTCTGTAGCTCTCACACACACACACACACAACACACAACACACACACACCAACAGGATGGTGGCAACAAGGCCAGGGATTGTGGAGACGGGCCGGGGTTGCCGTGCCGTAACTAGGCCACCGTTTCTCTCCACCAGAGCTGCTGCTGCTGCTGCTGCTGGTCGGTGAGATATTCTGGGCTGAAATGTTATTAGCGTAACCCAGTTTACCCAGTACCAGGTGACTGCTGGAAGAGGCGCTCCCCCCCCCCCTCCTTCAACTCACCCCACCCTTAGGGACGCACAGACACACGCTCAAGGACAATGCACACCAAGAGGCAGGAAGGAGGAGGTGGAGAAAGATGGTGCTGAAACAGGAGGAAGGTGATGAGAGACGTGAACCGGATGTTCTGTATAAGAGGAATCACAGCTGGCTGATTTGGATAAAGTGGCATTACTGTGTGTGTGTGTGTGTGTGTGTGTGTGTGTGTGTGTGTGTGTGTGTGTGTGTGTGTGTGTGTGTGTGTGTGTGTCACTCTGGTGTGACCCAGACTTAAACCTGTGCCCAACCTTTTCCTTTTTGTGTGCGTGCCCTATAGTTGCTGCGGCAACAGAGCCTGAGAACCAACAGAGAGGGCGGAGCTAAAGGGAGAGAGAGGAGTGAAGAGGAGCAAGCTTTTTTTTTTTGTTATGTCACTGTGTTGACACACAAACACACACACACACACACACACACACACACACACACACACACACACACACACACACACACACACACACACACACACACACACACACACACACAGTAGAAGTGAAACTATGTATTATCTTGTGATTTCAATAAAGTCATCTGTGGCCTGACATCTGTAAGATCTCACCGCTTATCATACAAACATTTAACAACTTCCTGTTGAATATGCTCATTTGTTACCGTCAATGGATTAGCAATAAAACTTGTGAATGAAGTGATGAACCAACCAATTAATACATTTACAACAACATATAAAAGTTATCGTATATATTAAATCATCACTGATGTCCATTCATTTCTACTTTGCTTTAATGATCCTAGAGCCATGCTGCTATAATACAGTATATAAACAAAATGACTGTTACATATAACATTTTACCCCGTGTATTTAATGATTGTCATTGCATTTATTCACCAGTCAAAGTGCTATATATATATATATATATATATATATATATATATATATATATATATATATATATATATATATATATATTCTCTCTGCAATAACTGGATTTCATGTTGTTAACACTGATATCTGTGGACACAAGACACCTGATTCCATTCATTTAAGTAACTTATATTCAGTTATTTATTGCACTTTAAAAATGATAATTTGTCTATCAATATACTTTGTAGTTACTACCACTGCCTGGCTTATACAGTATAGTGCAGCTCATTCTTCACACTGTTTAAGTTGCTTATCTATGCTATCCATCATTCATATTGCTGCGGCGACATTTCAGTTTCAAGTATGTTATCTGATCCTTTTCTCTTATTATCATAAAGATCATTCAGCATTTCCCCGTGCTATCTTGCATGGCGATGCCGCACCAAACACTGAATATCAATAATGTTCTTTACATGACTCACTCCCTCAGTAAACTTTAATTAAACATGAATGTTATCATCAATGTAGACACCACAACCTTGCAGCTTGGGACCACATGGCCATGCATGTCACTGAAAGCACAAAATATAGAGTTACACAGCCCAGCTGCAACAAGATATGAAAGATATTACAGAAGATATAATGTTCTGTATTTTATTATTATTCTGATTACTTAAAGATGACTTTTAAATGGCATCATAACTAGAAAGACAAACAGCATGTATATAAGAGGATGTGTGCAGAAGAATGGTCTCATTATAGACACAGCATGTTAAAATATAGTTATACAGCCCAGCTGCAACAAGATATGAAAGATATTACAGAAGAGAAAGCACAGCTGACATATTCATCATAATGTTCTGTATTCTATTATTATTATGATGACTTAAAGATGACTTTTAAATGACATCATAACTAGAAAGACAAACAGCATGTATATAAGAGGATGTGTGCAGAGGAATGGTCTCATTATAGACACAAATAGTCATTCACACAGCATGTTAAAATATAGTTATACAGCCCAGCTGCAACAAGATATGAAAGATATTACAGAAGAGAAAGCACAGCTGACATATTCATCATAATGTTCTGTATTTTATTATTATGACTTAAAGATGACTTTTAAATGACATAACTAGAAAGATAAACAGCATGTATATAAGAGGATGTGTGCAGAGGAATGGTCTCATTATAGACACAAAATAGTCATTCACACAGCATGTTAGCATTCAAGCTAACGGATGCTAATGGTTACAGTACAGGCTCCTGGTGTCCACAGCCCTCCTACCTGCATGGAGTCGGCGCTGATTATCTCCCCCTGAAGCCGTCTTCCGAGCTCCATCGCCAGCTTGGACTTCCCGGTGCCGGTAGCTCCCAAAACCACCACCAAACACGGCACCATCGCTCTGCGAAAGGCGCGCCGCACGCTGCCAGCGGAGGCCGCCATGATGCTGCCTCCAGCTGACTGCTTCGCGCATGCGCAGCGGGGCGGTTCTGTTACTAGGCAACGGGCAGCCGTAACTGTGGAAACGTTAATGCGGCGGGTTCTCTCATCTTATGACACTAAATAAATGTAATTATTTAAATATTTTAGAGATGTAAATTAAAGTCTTAATGAACTGGATCAATACCAATGTGTATTAAACACAGTTATAAATATTGATGACACATTATCTCTCCTTTAAATGCCTTTACATGGAGGGTTGCAGCATAGTTAAAATTGTTTCTATGGAAACTGCCGGAGCTCTGCAGCAGTGAGCATAGATGCTTGTTGCCATGGCAAAAAGATGCCAGGATCAGTTACCTTGGAGACTGCTCCAGAACAAATGGTGTATGGGGAAATGTGTGATGTGTGTTCACTCATACAGGTGGTTTTAATGGGAAACATGTGTTCAAAATAATAAATAATATAGTTTAAAATAAGAGCCTGGGTTTTAACCTTTTAAGTACTATAATTATGACTTTTTTTTCTTCAATAAATGTGTCAGAAAATGTCCTTTGTGTAAATTATTTTGCTCTTTTTTTTACAGGAGAAATGTAACTTTCAAAATCTGGCAAATATTTGTCATTATTATATGTTATAAATGCTTAAAACAGTGTGGAATAACAAAAAAGTAAAAAAAAAAAAAAATTTGAATTTTCATCAGGTTTTTCTTTATAAACAATTTTAAATGTACATTAAGAAAACTTTTTAGATTACATATATTAAACTTAACCTATTTTAATGCATATATGTCCCGTTATACATTAAATAAATATATAACTGGATTATAATTATTGTTGTGTGTGTGTGAAAGAGACAAACACACGAGGCAAACATGTCATTTATGATGTCAAACCATGAATTTATTATTTTTCTGACTTACTCTTCATACATAGAGGCTTATGAGGTACAGAAAGAAACAAAGTGCTGAAACAAGGCTCCAAAAATCACCATAGTTAAACTCCCAAAGTAAGTAAGCAACATCCTCCGCTGCACCGTGACTGGAGACCAGGGACCAATGCAAACAAAATAAAAAATAAAAAAACAATGCAACTGCTGTGGTTGCACGCTATTGAGAAAAAAGAAAAATCAGGACTTATGGTGGTTTGTGCTGAATAAATTAGCAGAAATGTTAATTCAGAAGATATAAAGGGGACATTAACGATGATATCCTGACGTATCTGTTCAGGTGCATTGTTATTCCCCTGATCTAATGCTCTCTTTCCATCCGTGTGGGTCAGGGGTTATGTTACATATACAGCAGATTATAGCAAAGGGAAGGGAGGACGGGGAGGGGGGGTGTTTTCCTCTAACACAGCTTACGGCCCAATCACAAGAGCTACAGGCTACGTGGGAGTTTCCTGAGTGCTGGTAAGAGCAGAGCATGCTACTCGAAGTGACCGAGTCATTTACAGTACTAGTTTTAAGGGCTACAGTGTTCTCTGTCGCATGGCTTTATGGGAACAATAGGGAGCACCAGGATTGCAACAACAACAAAAAAAAAAAAGCAGTAAAGTCACTACAGCTAGAAGTTTAAAATCGGTAGATCCTCTTAAGTGCCCCTCCCTCTCCACCGCACCAGATTTAAGAGAGTGCTACAGCTATAGTGATTGGATTGAGGCATTGGGTCCGCTTTCCCCTCCACGGAGAGAAGAAAGCAAACCGATGCACGCCAACGTTCAGCACATAAACCACCAATGAAGCCCCGCCAGCTGCAGATAACGAAAACAGTCATTAGCTCACACTGAAAACACAAACTCGGTAGGAAAATATAGTATAAAAACTTTTGTCAACTCTTGACTTGTACAAATAAAATAAACCCCCAGAGGACAGAAAAAAAACCAGGTAATTAACAGTAAAGAAAAACATGTAGGCATTGCAAAAAAACATAAACAAATGTGGTGACAAAGTGTCTAGTGTGATCAATGTTCATTAAGTGTTTTATTTTGACTCTTTTTCATAATCATTTTATTAACAAAAATAGAAGCTTTGAGTTATCTTTGAAAAGCCAGCAAGCTTGAACAAAAACTAGGATGAGTAGAGTAGACAGCTCTGGTTTTGGTTCGGTGGGGACTGTACAGTAAGGGGACTATATACATAACATCCAACAGGATAGTCTACGTACATTGAAAGGCTTCTAAAGGCATTACATCAAATGCAAAAAACAATTTACAATTTTAATCAAGACAGCAAGATGAATAGAAATGTACAGTTGGACCTCATTGGGCTAAATCTCAAAGCAAAAGGTTGGCATTTTTTCATGTTGCTTAATCAAACAGATGCAATTTAAGCCATTTCCAAACTTTCTTTTGGTTGATAATTTGAAGCCAACATTTATCTTTTTGGCTGGTCTCCATGGCACAACAATAATAAAAAGATAGAGTGAAGAGAAGAACTTCATAGTGTTTTTGCAGATGTTTGAAAAAAAAAAAGGATATCTCAAAAAAGATGCCTTTGTGGCAATGTTTTTTTTTGTTGTTTTTTTTCAAATTTGCTCCAAATAATGCTACAAAAGCTGGTTGTTGCTGTTGACATGTTGCTGCTGTTTAAACATTTATGATGCAAGAAAGGAAACACTTGAATGGAAAACCTGCAGGCACAGAAGTTAGGACTTAACCTGAGCTATTCCAGAGGTGCAGAACAGATTGTGTCCAGATGCAACATCATCGTTTGCATGGCTCAGTACAGTCCCCACTACAGCCCCCCCATGCATTCCCATAGAAGCTTTACGCTCGAAAGAAGGTGTGAAGAAAAGAACAAGAAGAAGGAAGGACGAGAGAAGATGCTATGGAGAATGATAAAAAAAAGAAAGGGAAATTTAAAAAAAAAAGCTGAAACAAGGCACAACTCCATAGCAAAATGTTCAAGCTGTATATATGCCGAGCGCTAAAGAGCAAGGGACTGTAAAGAAAACAAAATGTGAAGGAGAATATAGAGAGAAACTTCAAAAATGGGGGGGGGGGCTGACAGACTGACGACAGAAAGAGGAGACATCTCTGCTTTGCAAGCACAAAAAAGCCCCATCGCAATCGAGGAAACGTCCGATCAGAACATGCAGCAGTTAGACAGCACAGTTGTAGCAGTTTATCAACGAGAGGCTGACGCATTCACAGCGAGTCTTCCCGCATAGCAAGCAACAAGTTTTGAACATTTGGGGGAAACACAAACAGTTGGACAAATCTATATTGAGTAGCCATGGACATATTAATCTGCCCGTAAGATGCCCCGTCAGACCAGTCCCGAGCTCGCTGTCCTGTCCGGCTTGCGGCCTTGTCAATCACTCAGAAGCCAAATGTGCAAACCACAAAAAGAAAAAAATATAGAAAACAAAAACAATAAATCCACCCGCACTATTCCAACGTGAGCAATTCAAAGTGAACATTAGTGTCTCTTCTCCTTCATGTAGTCCAGTCCGGTTGTGTGTGTGTGTGTGTGTGTGTGTGTGTGTGTGTGTGTGTGTGTGTGTGTGTGTGTGTGTGTGTGTGTGTGTGTGTGTCGCTCAAGAGCGTTTGAGCAGCGCCAGCCTCTGCAGCAGCTGCAGCTGCCGGGATTTCAGCTGCTTCCTCTCCTGAGCATTCTTCCTCTCGCTGGCGTGAAGCTGCTGCAGGTACTCGGTGGCTCGCGTCAGGATGGCCACCTTGGGCGTCTTGGGGCAGTCCGCCAGGCCCGGGATCTCGTCCCGCAGCGACAGGAACCGCGAGCGCAGGTCGTTCCTCCGCTTGCGCTCGAGGAAATTGTGCGCCTTGCGCTTGTCCGTGTCCTCGCAGTCGGAGGACTGAGGGCTGGAGAGGTGGGAGAAGGAGAGGTGCTTCGAGGGGGAGCTTTGGGAACGGGGGTTGAGGAGGAAGAGGAGGAGGAGGAGGATGAGGAGGGAGGAGACGAAGGTGATGAGGAGGAGGTAGGAGAGCAGGCGTTGAAGTTGGGCGACTCCGAACGCACTCCGGCCGCAGTCCCGTGAGACTTCCTGCTGTCCAAGTTCAGAGGGGCGTGGCCGGGCCGGGGCTGGTGGTGGTGGTGGTGGTGGTGGTGGTGGTGGTGAGAGTTCTGGTGCGGCTGGGAGGAGGCCTCCTGCCGGACCCTCTTGCGAGGCGGCTCCACCGGCGTCGGGAGCGTGTCCGGGGAGGGGGCGGCATAGTTGTGCTGCTGTTGGTGTATGGAGATGTGGAAACGCTTCATGCCGGGGTCCATCGGGTCGGCTCGCACCGTGATGGTCACCGGTTTGCGAGTGTTGACCAGTCGACGAGGTTTGCGTTGCTGCTTGTGCTCCACCGTCACCACGTCGATCTCCTCTTCGTCCTCGTCTTTGTCATCCTCGTCGTCTGAAAAGAGCAGGAGAGAAGCTATTAAACAGCTTGCTTTTAAAAAAAAACAACCAAAAAACCAAAAAACCACAACTGTTAATGACTGCAGGTTGTCAGCTGAAGTTGGGAAAATGAGTCACAATAATGAGCCACCTCCCTGGACACGCTCACTCTGGCCTCCTGCCTCCTTAAACCAATTAAATGCTTCTGTAAAAAGGAACCCACATATCCTCATTAAACCACAAACACACACACTGTGTCACAGTGATGATCAACAGTGAGGAGCTGGGTTAGAGCTGGGTTAGGCAGCA
This sequence comes from Anoplopoma fimbria, assembly GCF_027596085.1. NCBI lineage: Eukaryota > Metazoa > Chordata > Actinopteri > Perciformes > Anoplopomatidae > Anoplopoma > Anoplopoma fimbria. The sequence goes on from NC_072458.1 coordinate 18,962,315, forward strand.
CTCATGTGCAAAAATCGACAACTCTTCTTATCAAAAAGATCCGACTAACAGTTGACGCTGTGCACATTTAAAAGCCATTTAGCTGCTCCATTTACCAGAACAGAAACAGGGAATTAAATAATATGAGGGGAAACGGTCTTATCCACTTGACTCCTGGGGGATTTTCAAATACTCTTGTAAAACTGAAACACACTTTTAAAGTAATTGCACCTCTGTTGCTTCGCCTGCTCGGAAAGTAGTAATCTCTGTAATGATATCACAGTATAGAGGGGATGGAGAGAAAAAAAAAAAAAAAGAGATGTGGAGGGAGGGGCGCCTGCCTTTTATGTGCAACAGCAATTATGAGACAGCAAATGTAATCTCATATTACGAGGCACACACAATTGATTCCCTCAAGTGGCCCTATATGGCTCTTTATCAGAGCTTAAAGCATACATGTATTTCAAATGATTGCTCCTCTTCTTTTGAGCGCACGTTATCCCCCGAAATGTCACACAATACCGCCTCACACTCACGTCAAAGGATTCTGCACGCCTAGCCGACCTCCTAAACGTTCTAATCCCGCCTTTATTCACAGCCCGGGCTGGCTCGGACCAAATCCACCCACTGACACAATTGGCGCTGCAGCCTGTTGAGCGGAGGAATGCAGCAACAAGTTCCCTTTGTGACATTCCACACACACCATTATGCATGGTCCTACATCACATGGTAGCCTAAATACCAACCTCTACCATATGGGGGTTCAAGGAAGTGGGAATGGAACAAAAAAAAAGCTCTGGAGTCTTTGGCTAGATGTGATCACTAAAAACAAGGGTTGTTGCACAGAGTTCCAATAATAATAATAATAATTGAAAAAAAAAAAAGAGTATTCTCATTGAATTCATGCCAAATGTGAGCCGGGGAGTGCAGGAGAGGATATTGTTATCATAAGTCAGGCTGGAGGAACAGGGAGAGGGAGCAGCTGGTCTGCTGGAGCCCGGCCAAGCAGCAGATGTTTCAATGGGCGTGTCGCTCTCCAGTCTTGAAGCATGTGTTGCATGCACCAAGGTAACGCAATGCAGTCATCATGTGCCATGCCAAGCCTTGTGGCCAGATTATAGCCAATCAAAAGCGAAATATTAACTTCAAATCAGACTTAGATTTGACTAGTAACCATCACAACATGTACTTTTAAAACAACAAAGTAGTTATGCTTATGGAAAATTAAATATTCACTTAAATCAGAGAGAGAAAAATGGACTAGTAACCCTTTCAACATATACTTTTAAAACAGAGTAGTTACGCTTATGGAAAATTAAATATTCACTTAAATCAGAGAGAAAAAATTGACTAGTAACCCTTTCAACATATACTTTTAAAACAACAAAGTAGTTATGCTTATGGAAAATTAAATATTCACTTAAATCAGAGAGAGAAAATTGACTAGTAACCCTTTCAAGATATACTTTTAAAACAACAAAGTAGTTATGCTTATGGCAAATTAGAGGAATATTATTAAAAGCTTCCATAAAAAAGGTGTGATATGGTCACTTAACTATCGAGTATCTCAGACACATAAAGTTGCCTTTACAGGCCATAATAATAATAACAACCATAACCCTCACTTCACCACTATAAGTCAAAGCAGTGTTTATTATAGCGACATGTCCCTATAAATAAAAAGTATTAAGTTTCATATTGTCACTGACCTGATGAGTCGGTGTGAGACTCTGAACCAGAGGACACTTGCTTCTTACATCCACCGGTTGACGGGAAAGTGAGCACCGCAGCCGGGTCCACGCAGTCTGCAGCCAGGGCTGATGGCTCAGCCGGTGCGCACTGCGTCCTCCCCGGCGACGCCACCACAGCCACCGCCGCTGCTGCTGCTGCTTTGGCTGCGGAGGTGGAGGTGGTGGTGGTGGTGGTGGTGGTGGTCCCGGGACAGGAGGCGCATCTCTCCCCTACAACTCTCTCCAGCTGCTGCCCGGCGGAGAAGCCGCTCCACATGCAGTCCTGGATGATGATGGAGCTCAGGTTCCCAAAGGAGTCATTGGAGGCGGTCAGCTTGCAGGGCAGGTCCTGATGCTGCTGCTGTTGTTGTTGTTGTTCATCCTCCTGTCCTAAGAAGTGGGACACCCACTCCAGCTTGTCCCCCAGAGATGGGTGCAGCAGCCCGACCCTGCCCTGCCCTTCCACCGCCCTGATAGGGGACATGGGTGGGGTTGGCACCAGCTCGAATTTCTTCCATATGTCCTCACTGGGAGCAGTGGACTTGAAGAAATCCTCATCTGGGTCGTGGTGGTCGTCGTAGAAATAGTGTTGGTAGTGGTCCAGGTGGTCCATGTCCCAGTTGTCATACCGAGGCGCGGTGCTGCTGATGCCCGGCATGGAGGCTGCAGGCGGGCAGGGGTGGGTGGGGTGGATCACTCCCTGTTCCCTCTGTCTGCAGACACACAGACAACAGTTGTGTCAGAATTAAACCTGCATATTCTCACCTTAATGATCACACATCTGTCAGGGAAATGTGACCATGAATACTGCAACATTCTGGTTAAATAAATAAGTGTTTGTTGTCCTTCCCCTTCAGAGAAACATCCACTGGGAGGTGTAACTGTTAATCAGAGGAGCTGTGGCCAATTAGAACATGATGTGCCAATTAAGACTACAACCTCCTAATAAGGTCACTGAGAACCATTAGGGAGGAAAAATGTTGTTTTTTTTACAAAGTAACATATGCTCAAATGTTACTTTACTGAGTGAAGCTACTCTTGTGTTGCTGCTGAGAAGTTCAAGTTTCGCAACAGTGTTTCATTACATAACACTGCTTTAGTAGTATACTGTGACAGAGAGAGGAGGAGGAGAGGAGGAGGAGAGGGTTTCTATTTTCTGCTGACTGCTCAGCAGAAATTAAAGTGATTCAATTAGGTAGAAATAGATTAATTGGATGGACAGGTACCCCCCTCCTGCCTGTGTAAAGTAGTTGACTTCCTCCTCCTCGGTTTAAACTCCTTCCCCTCAAAGCGCAAACAATTCAGCTGCGACTGAAGAGCTGCTGCTGCTGATGATGATCACTTAATTACGCAGCAGACGCGCTGGGAATCTGCAAAACCCTCCTCCCCAAAAAAAAAAAAAAAAAAAAAAAAAAAAAAAAAAAAAAAAAAACTTCCCCACACTAATATAACCTCCATTTGTGTGAAATGTGCGATTGAACATCATTAACGTGGAATAAAGCGAGTTTTACCTGGTGTTGAGAGTGAAAAACCTGCCTGCGTCCTCATAGATCCACCGTGCGTAAAATCACCAACAAAAAAAAAAAAAAAAAACACCAAAAACCAGCAGCGGCCAAAATGATTCCTTAATCGGCCTCCAATGTGAGCTGTTCCTCTTGGATGTCTTCTCCTGGTTTGTAAACAGTTTTATTTGGGGGTGGTAAAAAAAAAAACCGAGTTGGTCGCAGAGGAGGCTGGATGTGCCTCGGCTGTGGTCACTTTCTTTGCCGACTACTGCACTATATGATCTGGGGGAAAGGAGAGTTGGCTGTTACGCATAAGAAGGCGGGTCGTAGTAGGAGAGCCACGCCTGCTGTTTAAAGGTGCAGCACACTCAAATGCATGGTGCTCTGCAGAGAGAGAGAGAGAGAGAGAGAGAGAGAGAGAGAGAGGGGAGATCTTATGACACTGGTTTGATGAGATCACACTGCTTTTTGCAATAATTGGCCCATGCAAACATAATAACAGGTGTATGTGAGATGGAATGCATGGAATTGCACTCACACACACACACCTGTGTTTGATCATCACGCTGCATGACAAAAAAAAAAAAAGGAGGACATCTTCTGCAGCAGGCAGGGATGAGCATGTGTGTGTGTGTGTGTGTGTGTGTGTGTGTGTGTGTGTGTGTGTGTGTGGTCACAGTGATTTCATGCGGACATATGGCTGCAGTATCTGATGTCGCCCATGCATCTCACAGTCTCTGTAATCAATATCAAGCCTATGATGTATAGCCCCGTCCGTCCGCTCAGAGAGTCATTATGGAAGCTGTGTCTGCCATGTCATGTGTGTGTCAACCACCTCGACAGCTGCACACACACACACACACACACACACACACACACACACACACACACACACACACACACACACACACACACACACACACACACACACTAACGCAGACACACAGCAACAACTGCTGACTCTTGTTGTTCTTGACACATGAAACCTTCTCAGTCTTGCCCTTTCACCTGCTTTTTTCTTTTTTTGCAGCCGTGAAACTAAACTTCAGCACACACACTGGCTCGTGAGGATTGGTAATTGAGAAACATCCTTCCTACAACTGCTCCTGTGAAGTTCCCCCTCCAGGTCTCCACAGTCGAGAGCAGACAGCGTGAAATCCTTGTCTGTCCGGTTCATCTCACCGTCAAACTCAGACGCCTCTCTTCTCCTCCTCTTTTCCTTCAAACCCGTCTTCTGTCACTCATCCTCTATTCTTCTCTCCTCAGTTACACTCTTGCCTACTCTCCCAGCCCCCCTCTTGCGCTTTTATCCTCAGTCACCCCTTAATCAAAAAGATCTTGACCCTACATGAAACAGGGAGACCTCAGAGGGGCCGTATCCCAGGAGAGATCCTACAAAGACACAAGAACTAACCGACTGCGTCTTTCCCAATCTGCATCGCTTTTTCTCCCTCTGCTCCTGATCCCTCTTTCTCTCTGTGCTTTTATCTCCTTCCTTTAAGTCTTTCTGCCTTGTTACATACTTTGAAATGCTTAATCTGCCTACACTCCGCTTTGAATTAATCATCAAAAGGGAATGGGTGCAAGGGCCCGCTCCTTCAAATGAAAAGAAAAGAAATGTCTCTTTTTAGATACAATACGTAGAGTAAGTGAGCTCAGCCCTTTTTATAAGGAGTCTCAATGTAAATTTAAATTATTTAAACGTACAAAAATGTGCACACAATTCACTGATATGTAAATGTCAGTATGAGATCCTAACATGGATGTGTGAGGTTTATTTACAGTAATTCCTCTGTGGATTAGGGATCCTTGTTTGCATGAAAATAGGAGGGGGAACTGGTGAGGCGTGCTCAACCTCTGATCTGTCTCCATCTTTTTTTTTCTAGAAACCCCCCGAATACATACATTAACATGCCAGAGACCCTCTCATAGGATTAGTTAAACGTTTTTACTCGCAATGTGCCAATTAAGTGCTTTCTGCTCCCAGAATGGAGAAGCTGATGGTTCTTATCCGCCATGTGCATATTAATATATAACATTATAGGGATTGTGTGCAACAGCGTTAGGTGAAAGTGTACTGATGCTAATGCCAACCTTGACAACAGTGACTTAGTTCAACATTTTGGGGGAAATATGCTCATTGGCATTCTTGCTGAGATTGATTTATTATTATTTACGCTACACATGAGGCTACAGCCAGTTATCTAAGCTTAGCTTAGCACAAAAGATTGAAAACAGGGGGAAACAGCTAGCCATGCTCCTGTCCAAATCTGTCTAACAGCACATTTAAAGCAAAATAAAGTGAAACCTTGTTTGTTTAATTCGCTCTAAAACTAAAGTGTAAAAATTACAAGTTGTAGTTTTAAAGCATGTTATGTGCAGGACTTTTTCTTGGCTGGTTGCAGGGACCTTCTAGTAGTGGTTGTAGCTACAAATCACTGAGCCCGGCTAAGAAATAAATAGCACCCAAAATGCTCCACAGTTAATAATAAAAATGCATAAAAGTAAACAGCATGAAAACACACAAGTAATAAAATGGAAGCGGATACTTAAAATTAAAGCATAAGACACTAAACAAAATTAAAAGATAAAACCAGAAGCAATTGCAAGCAACAAATTTATAAAAACGACAACCTTTATGAGTTATAGCCTGGGACAGACTGTTTCCAGTCTTTATGCTAAGCTAAGCTAACCAGCTGCTAGCTATAATTACTATAACATTTTACTGTACACACATGAGACTGGGGTCAATCTTCACATAAGGCTGCGTTCAGAAAAACTGTAGCTGTGTGTGAAATTACTCATTCAAACTGGACTCAAACTTTTCGACACAACGGTGATATATGCCACACAAACTCCCAGTGGATTCTTTTTTATACCAAACAAAGCTGTATTTGTACGGTTTAACTCTCGATTGTTGCAACAAAAACAGCATTCCAGAGTTGAAAAATATTGTTTCGTAGTGTTATCAGCCACTGTGATAGTTATTCTCAGCCAGAAAGCGTATAAGTATGTGTCAAACAGTTCCTTTAACAGACCACAGCGATGATAAAACCTCCCTTCATCATATATTGTTTTTTCACACAGACGTCTTAGGGGAATTCAAGGTTCAGCAGTCTGTCAGTGTAAAGTTATTATAACACTTACGTACAAGAGTTGCTGTTTTCCTTCCACACGTCCCTGCAGACATTATTTTTTTTTTAGAACACACTGTGCATAGAATTGTGTTTCATTATGGCGCTCCTAATCATTACGTTATATTAGATTAAATGAAGCTTTAATGATCCCCAAGGGGCAGCCGCATCAGCAGCAGCAAAGTGCAGCTCATGATGAATTACTTTATCAGACAGAACACTGTGGATGATAATAAATAAATCACAGTTATTATTCAAAGAGAGAGAAAAGCAGTGCAGGAAAGATGACGGGCTTACTTGAATAAACCCCTGTGTGTGTGTGTGTGTGTGTGTGTGTGTGTGTGTGTGTGTGTGTGTGTGTGTGTGTGTGTGTGTGTGTGTGTGTGTGTGTGTGTGTGTGTGTGTGTGCATATCAGATTCACACATTGATTTACAACAGATGTTAGCTCTCACCATGTCATTCAGATTGTGAAAGAATAGCAACATATACATATAAATATAAATGTGCAGAGGTCTGCTTTGTTCACTGTCACTTTGCTGAAAATATAATTAAAACCTCTTCACACAGGAACATTAATATTTACATAACAGGCAATCGCTCAATGTGTGCAAAGAGATGATTTATTGCGGTAAAGAAGAGAGGATTGATGGGAGGGGATTGACAAGTGTTGACCCCCTCCCTCCTCCAGGGGTCACCCATCAAGTCACTCCTTCCAACCGCTCCGTCTCCCACCCGACTCTGACCTTCCAGACTGATCAATGAACACCTAGTCTGGGACCCGCCCACCACCAGCGTGTCTGTGGTGTCTGAGCCGCCACAGGTTCAATTCATGTAATCTGGGGAGACTGGAGAGGAAAAGGGACAGCTGCTACCTACTGGATTGTGTTGACCCCCTGCTGACACACACACACACACACACACACACACACACACACACACACACACACATATACGCACACACACGGTAAGGATCGCCTTTCAGTCCAGATGCTCATTACGTGGAGCTACTGCACACACACACACACACACACACACACACACACACACACACACACACACACACACACACACACACACACACACACACACTCATACACTGTTGTCTCTCTGTCTAACCCCTCCACATTGTCCCATGTTTTGTTTTTAAAAGGGTCAGTTTGCAAGAGAACTACAAAAATAAACTGACTTTAACTGTCAGATTCACAGCTGGACGAACTTCTCACTCTCTTATCTTTTTGTAAGCATGTTTTTTGGATCAGCATCTTTTGGAGGAGGACACCTAAACCTATGGAGAGAAAAAAGAAAATCAAAATCTTCTTCTCTTAATTTTGATTCAGATGTTTATGAGCTGCTTGTTTTTTTCAAGTCCCTGTAAATAGACAACGCTTTACAATCAAATGAACACGTCAACCGTCTGACCTTAAAGTTACTGTGAGGAACTTTTAACTGGTTATGAGACATGCAGAAAGACTTTCGCTTGGCTGAAACACATAGACAGACATCCATTCATGCTCACATCCACACCTACTGGCAATTTAGAGTCATTCATGACCTAAACTGGTTATGAAACAGTCTCAATTTCAAACTGACGCCTCTAAATGACCTACGTGAGTAAACAAGACCATCAGCGAGAAGATTGGCCATTTCTATGTAATTATTCTTAATGCTTATCATCTGTGCCACCGGGTCGAATTTCAGGTGAAATCAGATCATGCAGGTCCACCACAATATCCTTCAGCTCAGAATCCAGCAGGGGCCTCCAGCAGAGACCAGCTCACCGTCAACAGAGACAGATCTGGCTGCAGTGGGAAGATTTGGCGGGAGGGAAAAAAAGCTGCTCTGCCCGTCCCTGCTGGGCGGAAACACCAACACCACTACTGCTGGTGATCCAGGCCATGTTGTTGCCCGCTGGAGGGAAGGGAGGCCAAGAGAGAACCAGAACCAGGACTGAGCAGAGCGGACTGTCAGACCGCTGCTGCAGTAAAACTAGGCTTTTTTTAAAGGGACTCTGGGGCTTGGCAACACCACCACTTTTGTCTGCAGTGACCGCCCAAATCAACACAAAATGAAAGTTCTTTGCAGTAGCTTTAACCATTTGATGCCAGTCCCTAACCTTAAACATCTTATGGGAGTTCTGCAAATGTGGAAGTTCATCTAGACCCTGTCTGCAGCAGGCTACATCCATGGCTCTATAATGGTTCTGTACATAACCACAACTGTGCAAAAACGACAGCTTTGTGTAATCAAATGATGAATTGATTTTAATCGAACAGCAACACGGCCAATGATTAGCAGTTATAGAAAAAGTCAAAGGAAAAGGCAAGAAATCCATTCAGCCTGTCCCAGGTACGACTAAACGCTGAATACCAAGAGGGAGCTTACCTCCTCGCTTTCACATGTGAAGAACACACCGTCTCTGTTATGTTTCTACCTACCTGTGTGTGTGTGTGTGTGTGTGTGTGTGTGTGTGTGTGTGTGTGTGTGTGTGTGTGTGTGTGTGTGTGTGTGTGTGTGTGTGTGTGTGTGTGTGTGTGTGTGTGTCGAGCATATACAGCGGCCCAACCCAAATTACACACACATCAACGATAGTGATTGACAAGCTGATGTTACTCAGTTGCTTCTCTTCTTTTCTTCTGTGACTTTTTATTGCATTCTGGGTAGAAATCAATTCTGGAGGAACAGGCTGTCAGCACAGACTGTTCCCTGGAGAGAGAGGGGGGTGGGGGGGGGGGGGTAGAGAGGGGGTAAAGAGAGAGGGGGTGAACGTGAAAAAAGAGGGGTATATATGTGTGTGTGTGTGTGTGTGTGTGTGTGTGTGTGTGTCAGAAAGCAAGGGAATAACAAGTGTCTGCGGGAGAAGGAGAGAAGAGGAGGGGGACATGAAGGGGAAAGATGCTGTGCAAAATAATGAATAAGAAAGGAGAGGGGGTGTGAAGAACGCAGAGGTATTATATAGGGAGTGAGGGGGAGAAAGAGGGAGAGACAGAAGGGGTGGGGGGAGAAACGGCATGATGGAGATTAAGTGAGGTGAAGAGATAGCAGCTCACAGGAACAGACTTGAAGAAAACGGTTCAATTACATAACTGATATTTGGCAGGGCAGTGTTATTAAGCATTCTTGAAGCATTGCACATTCTGACACACACATACACTGACAGATATACACACGCACGCGCACACACACACACACACACACACACACACACACACACTCAGTCAACACAGCGTGCAGATTATACCACACATATGCATACAAACCGTCGTAAATAAATACAAGCAAATAGTAGTCCGCTTCCACTTTGTCTGATGAACCGCCTGCTGTTTTGCATTCAGGTTACATAACGTAAATGCAAAAATGTCTGGGAAGGCATCAGTGTGTGTGTGTGTGTGTGTGTGTGTGTGTGTGTGTGTGTGTGTGTGTGTGTGTGTGTGTGTGTGTGTGTGTGTGTGTGTGTGTGTGTGTGTGTGTGTGTGTGTGTGTGTGTCTATGAGTTATAACCGACTGAGATGATTGCTTTGAATGTGTCTACAGAGTTTCTTAGAGAAGATTATTGGGGAATTCTCCGGTTATGTTCGAAGTCTTGATTTAATCATTACCTCATTTTTGTGAAAAATGTTATGTTCAAGAGTGTTTCCCCTTTGGATGATCTGGACTTCAGGCATTCTCTAATGTTAGCAATTAGCAATGAGGCAATGCTAAATAGGACAAGGTGGGTTGAACTCATGTGGCCTCCAGCCGGTGAAAAGCATTCGTTAAGGTTTTGTGTGATGAAAATGTACCGTCTGTGTCTTTTTGTATCAATAGTCAAATTATACAGCAGCATTACCTCATGCTCTGGCCAACTGGGAGCAGTAAAAACAGTCTGTGAACACAATAATGACACATTGTGCCCTCATAAAGTTGTTATAGATTGATTGATTGTTTGAGGGTCCTCCCCCATGTGGTGACATCATAAAGACACTAGACAGCAACAGCAACCGGGATGGACAAATGACCAATCGCAACATACAATACCACAAATATACATCATAAAAAAGTCTTAAAATGCTGAATACCATGTTTTCCGTGTTATCTGAATGTGTTAGCAAACAAGTCTCTACAGTGTCACTTTCCATCCATTACAGCTTGACACTCACATTACTTTTGCTGAGTATTGCAAATATTTAGGAATTTGGCTCGACAATAGACTGTCCTTCAAGATTCATATTCAACATTTGAACAAGTATGAACAATCAAACCAGGCTCCTAGCATAAAATTAAAGAATATCTGTTTTCTTTTCACTGTAAAACTTTGTTCAGTCATGTCTTCATGTCAGTTCTCAACTACGGTTTGTGTTCTGTGTTGTACATCAACACTTCAGCTGTTAGATCCCGTGTATCATATCGCATTACGCTTTATCACAAGTGACACATTTCATACTCATCAGTGTTTTCTGTATCACACGGTTGGATGGAACTCCAAGAAGAAATACACATCTCATGTTATTCATTTGTAAAGCTTTACTGTTGAAGCTTAAACTACCTCATATCACAACCAGTAACTAAACTAAACCTCAGATGTCCCTCATGCACACACTAATGCTGCAGAGAACTAAAAACTGCCCTCAGTCTTACATTCCCTCTTGGATATTTCAAGGTGAGACACTACAAGCAAAAACATTGTTTTTCATGCTCTGGTCAATATTGAGATTATGAGTTATCTTGCTTCCATAACATGTCTTCTAAAACTAGTGGAAAGAAAACATTGAATATACATTTAGGTATTTTTTTACTACTTTGTCTATTTGCGTCTGTAGATTTATCCTTAAATCACTAAAAGTAATGCCTCATTTGCATAATTAAACATAACATTTAAGAAAACTGGTGTTAATATAAGTAACTGGGGAACTTTATGGAACTTTTATGGTGATTTCTTTTAGATCTTTTTTTTTTTACTCAATTCACCTAAAGTGACTTCAAAATGTATGTAATTTAACAATACATATTCTTTAAAGGCCGTTTTCTCATAATGAGTTTTTTCTTATGAACCACAAATCTCAACTTCAGTAGCACTTACATACATCAAACTTTCCAGTTTCATTCTAATCTATATTCTGAAGGTTTTCATATATCATTCATTTCTACAACATTTAATTCATAAAACATAATAAAAATAGATCTTCACAGTACTTTCTGATTCATGGAGTTATCAAAAGAGAAACCCCAAATCCTCTCTGTATAAACTTTGACTCTTAGATGTCAACAAAATGAAACAATAATTTAGAACCGGGCTTTATTCAATGTTCAGATTTCTGATTTTGAAATGTATGTTAATCAGAACTTATTTGATAAGAGAATGCCTCATTTCTATATACAAACATACATTTTTAGAAACCTGTAATTCAGAAAATATTCATCTTAATGTAAGCAATCAACTGGTAAGTTTCACGATGATATCTATAAGTTAAAATTGATGCATTTTAGGATTAATGTAACTGTTTATAATCCTTTTTATTGAGTAGTTGTGTTGTTTCTGTTTGGCTGATTGCGTCCCTGTAAATGTTCTCCTCTTAATCTCAATGAGAATGTCTGATTAAATAAAAATTGAATAAAAAAATACACACAACAAACAACAGACATAGTGTTATTTACAATCCATGAATCAAATCATAAAGAGATGAAAGCAATATTTACCCACGGCTTCATCCGTCATAACTAAAACACTGGTGTCACATTAAAAACCAAATACAGCATCTCTGTGTCCTTCTGCAGCTTTTGGAACATTGCCTGAATCCAGCACCCACTGTGTTCCCTCTGCAGCAGATCAGAACATTCTGTTCAGTAGTGAGACATCTAGTGGTGAGAAATAAACACTTGACTGTTTGACTGGCTGGAAGGGAACTGGCCGTCTAGCCTTGAAGCTGAAATTACCCAGAGAGAGCAGCTCTATTCTGAATGCACTTTTACTTCTCTTTTATTCACTCATACATTCAAATTCTCAAAGTGTTTTTGCACACACAATGTTCACAATGTGCATAGAACAAATATTACGAATATTAGAAAAATGTAGCCACATCCTTGAATCTGCTCTCTGCCATGTGATGGGCAAGAAGACCTCACTTTTGAACACAGTGAAGATGTAACGAGCTGTTACAGAACGGTCCATGTGTGTGTGTGTGTGTGTGTGTTTGTGTGCGTGTGTTTGTGTGTGTGTGTGCAGACAACAACATCTTGGCACTCTGATGCAGAGCAGATGTCATAAACAACAGATTGCACCGAGAGGAACCCTCTAAAATCAAATGAGCACCATAAAAAGGCCACAATCCAACCAGGTGTCTCCACCGATCTGCATGCACGGGCCTGAAGGTGTGCAGGTGAAACATTTAAAGCTATAGTCAGTATTCTCCTGTTCAAAAAAGGGTCAAATGTCAACATGTGATAAGGGTCGCTCGTAGAGTTTATGCACCAAACCAGCTCCATGTAGCGTTTTAGCATCTTCAAGAACATTGTCTGGTTTTTACAGCTTCACTGTTTTGGTTCGTCTGATCACTTTAGGTATTTTTTTCAGCTGCAGCAGGCATTTTCTTGCAGGTAAAGGGGTTTTATAAACCAATTGTTCGCATTCCATACTTGCTTAGCACCAAACAACAGACAGACAAAGTTAGCGACTAGCTGGTAAACGTAGAGGAGCTAAAGAGACAGACATATTTCCCTCAGGAGATGGTGATCATTTCAAATTAATAATGTTCCTCTGTGTCTGCTGGATGTGTAAATATGCAGCTGTTTGCTAACAATTTAACTTTAACTGTTGTTTTATCGTTTTCCTCATTTCCCTAAAGTGGACCACTTAAATCTGCTTTATTGGGGGAATATTTTTATTTGTTTGTTGATTTTTTAATTCATGGTAAGCTGTGTTTATTGTTTCATGTGTAATATTCATGATCATTTCACAGATTATTTAGTCCAGTAATCCTAAAGTTTGTCAAATCAAAGTTTTTCAGTATAAAAGCATGACAGATTTAACTGTATCTGTCATGAATAAACTTTTTTACTGTTAAATTTTCTTTAACAGTTATACTTTTCATACTGCTGTTGTAGAACCTTTGATGAAATTGAAAATTCAAAAAAATAAAATGTAATTATTTTTTAAGATAAAGGACATAATGTGTTTACAATCACATATTAACAAGGACATTGTTAACCATGTTTAATTAAAACAAGAATAATATGCCACCCTGTGCCACTTTCATCTCGATTGACGGAGTCCAAAGTAACAAAAGTTCAACATCCCTCAAATTATACTGAAGTCGTTCCACATTTGAGCGAAATAACGCCTGGTATTGTATGTCTTCCTCTGTGTAACGTTATCTTTTTAATATTAAGTGTTACCGTCGTACCGGCTCTCCCCTACAGATGGTAAACAGGCTCAGCCTTTGTTGTTAAGAAATAATGCAGGATTTCCCACATTTGTACATAACTGACAACAACAAATAAAAGTGCTTTAACTATCTATGGCTCATCTGTGGCATCTTAATCTTAGGATGAGTCATTTTTCTTAATCAACGTTCTTCTTTATGATTCAGGTAAATATTTTCTTTTTTTCTTATTAAAGCTTAACTCTTTCAAAGAGGGTTGGGGGTGCTGAAGGCTGAATACTGGTCCTGAACTGGTCTTGTAGCCTGGAGGCAAGAGAGGCAGGGATGTGTAGTAACCTACAGATGGGCGACCAGACACAGATGGGCACACACACACACGCATAAATACACACACACACACACACACACACACACACACACACACACACACACACACACACACACACACACACACACACACACACACACACACACACACACACACACACAAAGGGCCCTGCAGGGAGATCAAAAGAGGGAGTGTGGCTTTGGCTTGTCAGCAGCGAAGACTGATGGACGGAGGCATCTGTGCTGGTTGGAAAAAGGAGGAAGCTTAGAGATGAAGAGGAGATCTGAACTGTAATTTGTAACAAGTTGGCTTTACTTTTTTTAAAAAGGTCAGAAAACCGATTGCTTTAAAGATTTCAAGTGAAGTAGATCACACATCTGTGGATGTTAAAGCTCAATAAAACAGTAAAGACAAAATCATGAATTAGGTTGACTATAAAATGTTGTTGCAGACAACTTAAAGATTTTAGTAATGTTAAGTAAGCAGTACTCGGAAAAAAAAATCCTATCTTTACAAGTCCAAGCGTTCACATTGATAGGAAAATATCAGGAAACCGATTGCCTTAACATTTTCAAAAAGCTGAACTCCAAAGTTGTAAGCTGTTGAAACCAGTAGAGAGAATGGTTATTGAAGAAAGACTGACATTAATCTGATATTTACGACAAAAAAAACTAATTTAGTTTTTAGTTTTCAGGCATATTGTCAAACCTCAGACGTTTTACGGAAAATGCTTCACATGCTGCCAAATTATTATGTCAACAATTTAAATGAAAATGCATTTCATAGTATAGTATTACAGTTTAAATTTACATTGGTATTTTTTTATAAAGAAATACATTTACATAATGTTTGCTCAAACTGTCACCTTATCCTGACAGCAGCACAATGAGGGAAGTAGACGGAGACAGATAATCTATAATCATCCATCTTTCGCATTAACATCACATTCACTAAATGCAAAACAATATCTGTTCTTCCCTAGAAAGTTGATAACTGCTGTCTAATTTATCAGAACTACTGTTAAACACTTACATATGTTTTATGCAAAAATGAGGTATAACTGCTCACGTGGCTTGACCGAACTTTCCTTTCCATGATAACAGCTATGAGACGCGTTATTTATTATTCAAATGAACGAACCCCATCATTGCAGATTAGAAGGGAAAAACCCCCATTTGTTTTCTTTTCTAAATAAGCTCTTGTTGGAATAACGCACAAGCTATAAACATAGTTGCCCACACAAGAGAGGAGGATAAGTGGAGATGAAAGGAACCGGGAGAGAACACCTCTCCTCATAATTATTCCTAATTAAGATTAATTGCCTTTTGAAGAGCGAGGGTAATTCCTATTGGCCCTGTGGGTGTGATTTCCCACACAAGGGTGATTCAAAACAAAGCAGGGCTGTCGGCACGGATCGCATCAGTTGTTGCTTTGTCTCATAGCACAGAGCCTGCTTATTATCAGTACACTGGTACATTAATCTCAGTGCCGCTCTGAGACCGTTTATTTAGCAACTAAATACTGGAAGTGTGAGTGACCAGTATGAGGGAAACCACCACCAAAATGGGAGAATTTTTTGTATCTAAACCTGCTGTAATCAATATGTTTATACTAACAATGTATCACATGAATGTTTGTATGTCAAAGGAGCTGCCTGTAGTGATGAATTCATGGAAAACTCTACAGTCAATAGTTTCGTTTTTTTTGGCCAGCAATTGTATTGTTTTGGTTCACCATCAACGCTCTCTGCAACAGCAACAGAGAGAGTTGTGTAACTTATAAGACGAGGACGTTGTGTCCAAGTCTTTTTTTCCTGCTTCTTTCAAAGAGCCTTTAGTAGAACAGAAGTAATTGTTTTAAAAAGTTGTATTTTTACTCTTCTATTATTTACTTATTTCATAACATAAGAGATGCTTTGATTGCCTATTGTGTCCTGTTGCGTTTTAGAGAAAGTGTTTGAAACGTTACTTATTTTTTATAATGAAAATAGTTTACCGAAGTTGCCAGAGGGCAAAATGTTTCCTCAGTCCCCATCAGAAAAGTGAAGTAAATGCGGAGGTGTCTTAAACTTGCATTCTTTCTAATGGCCATCAGGGGGCGACTCCTCTGGTTGCAAAATGAAGTCTGATTGTATAGAAGTCTATCAGAAAACGTCCCTATTTCCCACTTGATTAATGATGTCAGAAAAAAGTGTAAACACGAGTTTATGGTCTCAATCTCTAGTTTCAAGTCTTCTTCAATACAGCATGATGTTCATTTAGTAAATTATCGTTCATTTAGAGTAAAATAGATGATAAAGCGGAGTATGCTTTAGTGCTGGGCTACCTTGTGATTGACAGGTTGCTACCATGGCTACTAAGATGCAGCATTGTTTTACATTTACATTACAGTCATTTAGCAGATGCTTTTATCCAAAGCGACTTACAGGAAGTGTATTCAACATAGGTATTCAAGAGAACTACTAGTCACCAGAAGTCATAAGTGCATCTCCTTTCTTAAACAAGCATCTTAAAGCATAAACCAGAGCAAAAGTATAGTGCAGAGGCAAATTACTACGAAAACAATAATTGCAACAGACTAATACGAATACAATAAGTGCTACAAACTACTACGAATAGGATAAGTGCAGTAAACGAATACGAATATTGTGTTTCCCCGACTACCACAATTTCATATAAATATTGTCACTGCTGACTCGAAAAAAAAAAGGATGGCGACGGCCAAAATGTTGAACTGGAGGCTTTGAAACGTCACTCGACAAAACCCTATAAGTGATGTCACGGCGACTTTGTCCACTTCACAGTTTATGCTTCAAACCCAAGCTGAGATGACATCATCATTACATCATCAGGGTTATTTGCTCGTACACTTGTTTTAATCACTTCTTTTTCTTAATTTGTGTCACAAACATTCTACATAGTTTAGGATTGATGAATGACTTGTCAGATGTACGTGTTATGAACACGACAAGGTAAAAGAAAGAAGTAAAACACACACGTACTCTGTTATAAAGTACGATTATGCTCCATGTGAATGATAAAGATGAGAGTTGAGCGTGCAATTGAGGCACTATTAGTTAAAGAAGGAAGGCTGCAGATCTTCTCCAATCGCCGATCCAATATCTTTCACGCTGGAACGAAAGGGAAAATCCAATTTTCATCACTGAGATGAGAACACTTATCTCCTCTGTCTCTCAGACCAAATAACAGTGCTGAGGTAACGCTCCCACAGTCATGTGCAGAGGAAGAGAACATTGTGTTGCTGAAGGAGTTATGGATATCACGCCAGATTCTTGACTACAATGTGGTCACATTGGGTGAAATAACTGAACAGGGAGGACCCAGATGAATTGTGGGAGTTTCTCATCATTGTCCAGCATTTGCCTTAAGGTGTCTGGCCAAATGACATATTGGGAGTGTTCAGTGCACACACACAATCTGCTGCAGAAAAATATATATTCATTGGGTGTCTTTGGGTCCATCACCTCCCTACAAAGGCTTTTGCTTCTCCCCCGTCAGCCCCTAAACTCCCCCCCTCCACACCCACAAAAAAAAAAAAAACAGCCAGCAATTGTCTCCCACCGTCCCTGCTGAGGACGATACAATGGTTAACTCTAACAATAACTCCTGCAGCTCCTCCTTAAATGTAGCCAAACTGAGGCATCCACTGTGTGCGTGAATGTGTGTATGTGTGTGTGTGTGTGTGTGTGTGTGTGTGTGTGTGTCTTCAGTGGAGCAAATGGCCTTCTGACATCGCAGGCAGAAGGTCACAGTCTAAAGGAATTCAAGTCATTCTGGGAATATTTCTGCCGCCGTTCTTCTTTAAAGAACTTAGTTATAAGGCATTCATGCTTGAAAGTGCAGGCACACACACACACACACACACACACACACACACACACACTTTCTAAAACAGTACATATTTGCTACAATGCACTTGATCCAAAACTTTAATTAAATTCGATTGATGAGCTGTTTTGGTTTTACACAGCCTGTGACCCTGATAATTGTCTTCTTAGCTTAATTGTAGTCCGTATACAGATCTATACATTCACTTGTACTGTGTGTAGCTGAAAATATTGTATTTTTTATACATTTCTGTCTTTACTTTGATATGTCAGAAAAGATGTGCTTTTATAAAACATGATGCACTTTTATGGAATATATTATGGAGCAGCTTCAGCTCTAAAATGTTTAATCAATCATTGATTATAATCTAATGTATAAGTAACAATATGACTTTAAAATGACTTGTACTTTTTACTTTTCTATTTAAGTAAATATTGCTGATAATACTTTTGTACTCTTACTAAATCAAATCGGGCTCACAGGGAATACAATTCACAATTTAGTTTTTGTTTTTACGATGTGATATTTCTACTTTTAAGTCGTGAGTAACTACTGGATCTAAATACCTTGTCTACTCCTTGATACTAGTGAAAAAGCAAATAAACAGCTTAACGACGCCACCATATAATCTGGATCTGTAAAGAGGAGCCTTATGTTTCCCATTTGAAGAGAAGATGACAACTTTCCTTACATTCTGATTGTTTTTTAAAAGACCTTTTGCTCTTTGTTGCCTTCAGTTCCCGTCACTTTTTGTTGACCATGTACAAATGATTGAGCAAGATTTTCAAAATAAACGGAGAGAAACGTCATCTTTTGTCTTCTGCACTGTGCAAAATAGTAGAAATTGATATCTGAAACACTTAAATCTATGCAGAGAACACTTTTTTTCCCGCTTTGGGTCAGACAATCAGACAATCAGACTGGCCAGATATAATCGAGGGCAGTTATCAATGAGGAGCATCTTGTTACATCTTAACTGTGGGGGGTGGAGGGGGCGGAGGCACACAACCCCTATAGTAATGCTACCACCTTGGGGGAAGGGTTGAGGGGGTTGAAGGTGGGGGTGGGATGAAGATATAGAAATGCAAATGCTTCTATAATCTTGGCCCCATTGTGAGTCTAAGAAAACAAAAAAACGAGGGTGAAGAGATGACAAAGGAGATGAAGAAGATCTAAGGAAGGAGCAGACATGGGGGTTAAATACGGTGATGGTGCTGAGTTTGAGTAAAGAGATGGTGTAGGGAATGAAGGGCGGTGGTGAAGTGATTAGACCCGAGGGAAAGCCTCTGACGGTGGGCCGTGGTCTCTCAGGTGGAGGCCTCCTGCCTCGGGGGCTTTCCATGTGTAGTGACAGATGTCTCTCTCTCTCTGAAGAAGAAACAGCAACAATTCACCACTAATCAGCAGATGATACTGTAACAGGAGGAGGAGGGGGGGATTTGAAAAGTGAAGAAGGGAGGAGAGGAGGGGGAGGTGGTGGAGTTTATGAATTTACTCTCCCTAATAATATGTGATGCAGGACTCCTTTCTGCTCTCTATCTGGGCACATGTTTGCAAGTGGCATCTTTGAACGCATCATCTCACTGTATATATGCTCTCCTCGCTCCTTCTTCCAAGATACAGTGACCGTGATGAGAATGTGTCGCTGACATGAATACATGCTGACGATTACAGTCTGTCCTGTGTGTGTGTGTGTGTGTGTGTGTGTGTGTGTGTGTGTGTGTGTGTGTGTGTGTGTGTGTGTGTGTGTGTGTGTGTGTGTGTGTGTGTGTGTGTGTGTGTGTGTGTGTGTGTGTGTGTGTGTGTGGTAAATCCATCTGTGCTAAGGCTGTCATTATCCGACCGGTGTCTGGATGTGTATTTCTCTCATGCTTTTCAAGAGGCAGAAGAAGCAGCACCCCATTGGGCTATTTTCAGGCTCTTGTCTGGTGTATATATATATATATATATATATATATGCATGTATACGTGTTATATATTATTCTATATGCGTTTGTGTGTCTATGTGCTTGTGGTGTATGATGACTGTGGTGATGTAGTATCCTCCGGAGACGCTCATCCCTCAGATCAGGCCTGTAAATCACAGTGATTGATCAGTCCTCTGCCCCTCCCCCTCCTCATTCCAATCCGATTCCCAGCTCGCTCATCTCCTCCCACTCCGAGATCGGTGATTAATCATCCGGTCAGTCAGACAGGTAGCTGTGGCATCATCATCCGATGCTCTGCTTGAAAGGGTTCAAACTGAGAATTGGTGGTCAGCTAAAGGATGACAACAGGAAATAAATTAAATGAACCAGTGTGTCCACCAGCAGGCCCTGTAGTAATCATATTTATTTATTTAATGCAGGGCAGCAAAAATAAGGTCTGCACTGGACTCCATTTCTCATAGAATGAGCCAATTCATTTTTGCATTAAAAGCATTTTGCGAGCTTTTCTTATATTGTCACTCTCCAATTCTACTTCAGCATCAGAAAGCACAGATTCAGTTCAAGAATGTGACCCTGAACACTGTGTTCACGTCCCAAGGTCCTTTGAAAAGAGGAGGTGGCTGAGCTTTATTCTTACTGACTGATTCCCACTGCTCTTGATTGTGTAATAATTGCTTTGTGTGTAAAGGACGCACACAACATGTCATTCAGCATGAGAGAAAATATCTATACGAAAACATTTACTGCTTGTGTAACCTGAAGAAGGAACATTTCCCAGAATATCTGCAGTAAACATGAATGATCCCATCCACCATGGAGGGAACATTGACTTCTACTGCTCCCTGCTGGGCGTGTTGTTTTCCTGCACACAAGATCAATTATTCCCATTACCTGGGCCAGCATCTAGATTAAAAGGGACATATAGGTTAGGTATCTGGAGTGATTATAAACCCACAAACTGTGAAGTAAGACATCCAAGTCCGTTTTTCATGAGCTGCCATCAGAAAAAACAGGAATCAAACAAGTCATTCAGGTTTTGCTCCACTTCAGATGTCACATATAGGCGGATTAGAAATTCCACCTTCCATCTGAGTATTTCTAGCCACGACTTGAGAAAATTACTATTGCAAAGGGCTTTTTCTGGTATACAAGTAAAATATGTGATTTTTGAAAATGAAAGCATGTAAACATGAAGAAAACCAAAATAAATTTAGTTTGAGCCTTAAAAAAGTTTCAAACTGTCACAAAATTATTTTTCACAATTACTTTCTTTTTACTGAGTTCACTTTTTGGAAACACTTTACCCTTTACCAACAAGCAGATCAGCACAACAGTTAAAGGTGCTAATTTGATATTCTGAGCATTAATATAGCAGCAAACAGCAATTTGCTATGTAAAGATAAAGTAATGTTTACCTAGGCAGAGAATGAAGTTGATTTACCAAGAATTTCTTCTTGTTTTACTGACTAAGACGGGCCGGCTGCACATGCTTTCAATGCATGTTAGCATATGGGAGTTTGCTCCACTGGTTAGCTCACGTTCGACGCTCTGCACTGCTCTCATACGGCCGTTACAGCTAATATCGCTGTCCTGATGTTGCACTGTTAGGGCTGATAGCACTGTTAACTGCAAGCTGCTTAGCTGTCACCATTTTGAGACGTTGAGAAGCTTCCAGTCGCGTATTTAGCACCTTTAATGTCACATTTATGCAACCGAAACACTTCCTACACCTCACAGGATCAACTCATGTGTAACAACTCACGTAACTTTTTCCAACAAACAAAATAACAAATAAACTTATGTTGGATATTTTATGTTATTTAAATTATTCTAGATGACCACTTCTTTATTGCATGGATTGTGCTACCTTTATGGTAAATATGTCATAGAAATGAATCACAAATGCTGCAATATGCTTCAAAGCTTTATTTTCCTACAGTAAAATTCCAGTTATACAGTACAAAACAAACATAGGATAGCAAGAAATATGTCTATATCTAGATATACATCTTGATATAGACATATTGTTTGCTTGTGCTTATCTCATCTCACCAACAGACACTGTAATACTACAAATATCCCAGTAGGCAGCAGCAAAGTTACAAAAAGAATAGTGTGAAGTGAAAAGACTTCACAGTCAGCCTAACAATGTATAAATAGTTCTATAATTGGTGGTTACTTTGTTAATGTGTTGTTCAGTTGTTGACTTCCACAAAAGGACAAGAAAAAAGAAATTGTTTGAGAGCTACAGCATTGTACTGATAAGAAATAGAGGAAACATGCAGGACGGGAAACAAAGGCTGTATTTGACATTTAATCTTTTTAATTTAGACAGTCACCTAAAGGTTTTATTCTACGTATCTATTAAACAGCCCTTACTTTCTCACTGAGTGCTGTGAAATAATGATAATTGTACTGAACTGAATATTTAGCATATTTCCAACTAACAGCTTTAGGGATATTCTACGAGCCATAACATGCAGATGAGTCCTATTTGAATGGGGAAGCTGTTAAACTGATGATTATAAAATTGCCCTTGCTGCCACCATATTGTCCATGGAATCATTCCACATTTAAGGTGCAGCTCCAGACTCTCAGAAAACACCAAAGTTGCAAATCAAACAACTCTAGAGAAGGTGAGCATTGTCGACAGTTCAATATACAATCTTATAGACTTGTAGATGTTTTATACAATCCCCCAACTGATATGCAACTCTTTAAAGATGCCTATTTTCAGAGACACTATATGAGAAGTCAGAGAGAGAGAGAGTGCAGGAAACATTAATGAGAACATTTCTGGAGAGATAATAGAGATAATGGATATAGATGTTAGTAGATTGAAAGAAATGTACACACTGACATGAATAATATAGAGACACAGCAAGAACATCAGAGATGACACACACACACACAAACACACACACACACAAACACACCAGATCACAGAGCTTGTACAAGTCAACATGCAGGCAGTGAACTTGGTGTTCCACTTCCCTTTGACTGTCCGAGGCTGACATGCCTGAGGGGGCTGGTGCACACACACACACACACACACACACACACACACACACACACACACACACACACACACACACACACACACACACACACACACACACACACACACACACACACACACACTCTTGCATACTCATGCACACGTCACAGTTTCCATTCTAAACATAAATATAACTCCTGAGAGCCTAGCCATACACAGTCAGCTGCATGAAGTCTGTAATAACTCCCCAGCTGCTCCTCTTGTCTACATGTGCAGTGTCACATGATCAGTTTGATATCATCACAACATCCGATAGATAACGTGTTGCAGGATACCGCCCCAACTGAACCACAGGTGTCTGTATTTTAACACGAGTGGTCTGCTACTTGAGAGTCAAAACGACCTTCAGCTGCCTAAGGTGACCTCCGGTTAAATCGTTACACAGTCACACCACAGTGACCTCCAGCTGGACACCGAGCACATGATCCACTGTGAAAAAAAACAGGGCAGTCACAACATAATAAAGAACTTACTCTGATATGTAATTAAGACGCTGTGGTGGATGTTTATCAAGTCGGTGTTTATAAATGCCGTAATAGCTTTTAATCGCCTGTGCTGTCTGTAATAAAAGGTGATAATGGACTTTACTGTATACACCTGATTTCAGGACGAAGCCACGTTGGAATTCCTCATCCAAAACCTGGACTTTGGATTATTAAGAAATGATAATGTACACCGATAAAACTGTAACAGAGTGTGTGTGTGTGTGTGTGTGTGTGTGTGTGTGTGTGTGTGTGTGTGTGTGTGTGTGTGTGTGTGTGTGTGTGTGTGTGTGTGTGTGTGTATAGTTGCCCTTTACTCTACTTCATATTTCCACATTACCTGTCTACGTGGTTCGTACATTGTTCTTCATGTAAAACATTATTGATACAGCCATATAACTTTTAACTCTGCATACAGTGTGCAGTGAACTCACGGCTAAAAAGGGACATTCTGAAAATATTAAAGACAGGAAACATGACAGTCTTTATTTAACCTTCTGAACCTTCATGCTTTCAGCCTCAACTTTAAGTACCCATGTCCAAATAGAAAGGCAGTTTTCATAAGCATATCTGTTCTGAGTTGACAGTGATGAAATTAGATTTGAGGGCAAGTGAATTACCCAAATGTCAAACTGCTTCTTTAAAGGAAGAGTTCGATATTTGGGAAATACACGCTGTCTTGCGGAGAGTTTAGACGAGAAGATTGATACCACTGTCTGTGTTCGGTAAAGTCAGCAGCCGGTTAGATTAGCTTAGCACAAAGAGTTGTCTGTCTGTCAAATGGTAATACAATCTGACTTCAAAAGCTCCCTGACATGCGTATAGTGTTAAATCAAACAGGCTACAGTAATACAACCTCTCTGTAGATGACATAGCAACATAGCATACGGGCTATGGTCACAAGCTACCTTTGGATATACGTCAGTGTCACCTGGTGGGATAAAGTAGTTTTAAAGCATTTACATGATAGAACACAACACTGTCAATAAACTAAACTGTCGTAGTTGGGGGTTGTAGTGTTACGCTGGGTTATGGGCCTTATAGCCGGGTGCAGTGACTTCCTGTTTCTGCTGGTTGCTAGCAGCAACAGGCTAGCTGTTTCCCCTGCGTTCTTCAAAACTATTTCTAGCGGGGGTGATGTGATAGATTCACCCAGGAAGAGGACCAACTATTGGGATCCTATTGACGTATTGAGGTCAATTGTTCTATAGCCTAAGTTACTGTCACCAATTTATGGAGTTTTCTTTTAGTAAAATATTCACTCACTCACTTCCCTTTGGTAACTAAACTGTCGTAGTTGGGGGTTGTAATGTAATGTAATGTAATGTAATGTAATCGATGTACTATATTTTTGGGGGGATTTTATTGTGAAAGGTAAGAAGGAGTTAATCTGGTCTGCGCTGCTTTTATCAAGGCTTATTAATAAAGTAATAAAGTTTGCCACCTAATTGTGGGCCATGAAACCGCCGTATCGTTTTACAGTATAGGTGCAACATGATTGGTTGATGCTTTTACTCGTGGCGAAAGATCAGAAAACTTGACCTCGCTCAGAAAAAAGTTACGACACGTTTTTGTTGCGTGATACTTCTGTGCGTTCGGTGTGAAAGTACTCAACAGTTTGATATACACGGTGTGTAAAGGCCTCTCCTTTAACGAATAACCGCACTTCCCAAAATGTGAAACTATTCCTTTAATTCTTAAGCTTTGAAAGTGAAACTCTGTGTCATAAGTGTTCATATGAGATTCATCAAACCTGTTCAAGCCAGTTACCAACTGTTATTCTAAATGCGTCAGTTTATTGTTGTTTCAGTTTATTGAGTTCATGTAAGCTCAGGTATGCAGGGTGTAGTGGAGTGAGAACGTTGGAGTGGAAAAGTAGTCGCACACTCGGAGCCATGATGCAAAAGATATTTAATAACTTCTCAATGTTTCAACAGGACATCCTCTTCAGGGTAAAGAGGGGCACAAAAGGCTCCGCGGCATTCAATAGGGATAGAACATAGATGTGTTCAGTCATGTGAAGGAGTGTCCTCAATCAAAACCTACACATTGTGAAAGGAGCATTGTATGTGCCTCACTCTTTAGGTATTTACATAATAGGAGTGGTTAGATCGAGAAAACTGAGGTTGTAAAGTCATCAAGAAAGTCTACAAATCAAAAACAGAAAAGTTAAGAGTCTAAAATGCAGCTTCATAACAACAACCAGCATTAATCAAAGATATAATTCAAGGAAAAAATAGAAATATATGTCTTTTTTTATAAAGAACAGCTGTACAAAAAGTAAAAGACAGAGATAGAGGGATGAGGCTTATGTATCAATGAACTTATAGACAATAAACTCGATTCAAGGTCACATAAAGGGTTTTATATCAAAGTCAACGCCAGGGTTTTCAGGTGAAGTATCCACAAAACCTCTCTTTTCAACAAAATAAATGCAGCAACCAGGAATATCAGTTCTTGTGTGCATTCATCTGCATATTTTTGTCTCCTGCAAATGTCAACGTTGTCTTCCTTTTTCTTTTTCTCACAAAGCTCCTGTTCCCATTCTTTCCCACTTGCCTGAAACAATCCCTGGAGCTTCTCTGACATCTGCATCGTCTCATCGAGAGACCATCTGCAGACACACAGCGCTGTTGACATTAAAAAAGATATCTCTCAGTGTGTGAGTTCTTTTAATGTTGCTCTATAGTCTTTTATGGCATCTCAAGCTTCTTTTCTTTTTCTACTTTTTGGGGTCTTGCTGGGCAGAGAACACAGTTGACAAGATATGAACTCTCAGATCACAGCACCCTGCTTAGCATGACATCATTTTAATCCTGGGAACTGAAGGAGAAAGCAGTTTAAGCCAAACTATATGTGAAGCCACCTAGCAATGCGTTATGTAAGTCTTTCTGACACAACCAACACACGAGATGCAGAAGCAGACCGACAGCCAACAAAAACACAGTGACATCACCAGTCTGAGTGAAATGTCTGTCTGTCCACCCAGATAACAGCCAGGTTCAATGTGTTGTCACTTTGCCACGTGGTCAAGACAATATGAACTTTGAAACCATCACCCCAGCTTCCACAACACTGGCAGACGCTGGCACGAACTAGCATTTCCGCACCTTCCTCTCTCTGTGGTTTTTTATTGGAGCAATATGGCAACTTCAAGTTTTCCACTCAAGAAAAAGAGTCCTTTGGTAATAACACAGCGTGTTTATGTGGTTGCAGGGCTCGGTCATCTGCGGTTTGTTGTCGGTAATGACCAAGCTGCAACCTCCGGTGACGAGAAATGAAACCAATGTGGAAGTACCAAAGGCTGCAATGCCTTTACAGGCCACTAGAGGCATGCTCTCAAAAGCAAGGTGATTTCTATATCTCCAACTTTATAGCAGAAATAAACACGTTTACATGCTGGTACAAACACGGTTTTCAACTCTATAGCTAATACCCCCATTCATGACAACTGTACAGGGTTTGATGGTTTGGCCGCTTTCAGTGACAGGTGGTAGAGTTAGGCAGCATCCTTACTGACGGAAAAAGCCATCCACTTTTGAGCTTCACATCGGCTCTTCAGAAACCTATGGGTGATGTCATGTAATAACTGGATGTGACATCATCATCTTTGTGACCATGTACAAATAAGTGAGTGAAAGAAGGAATGAAGCATGATGGGAAATTTCTATTACGCTTTAACAGCAAGTGCACAATCAGTCCCCTGGGATTCTCTAAATACAGTACGGTGTGGTGTTACTTTTTAAAATATAATCACAAACCTGGTTTGACCTGGTTTAACACAATGGCTTAAAAATGGTCATTTCCTTCTTTATGGGCAGTTTATCGTCATATCTAGACAACAAAGTACAGAAGTTACAAAGAAAAGGTATATGAGTCAAGAAGAAATACAAAACAACAGTGGAAAATCTTGTGTTGCAAGCAAGACTACTGACCCTAGTGAAAGTGTGTTGTCTTGGCAATATCAATAGATAGTTATTGTAAATGTTTTATATACTCAACAACACATTGGATTTAGAGTTAAGGTTGAAATCGATCCATTGTCTCTCATGTCGCAGATGGGAGTGCTGTCATGCTGGAAGAATCCAAACAGATGAGATCAATCTGGCTCAGTAAGACAAGCAGGGACTTCTTGTATAACGTTTTTTTTACTGTTTAATGATTTTCATATATTTAACTAATACTTATCTGATGAGATCTGGCTGGTTTAGTGTGTAGCTACTTTAATGCAGTGAGCTTTAATCAACAACAAAAATGCTTTGCAACAGGGTGAAATTGTTTATTCTGACTGAAATGACTTGGCTCTCTGCATGGAATTAGGGAAATGAACTCCACCCTCCATCAGTAAACTTTATGTGCAAGTGTTTCCTTTACTTCGCCTGTTAGCTGTACTTCACTGCGGAGGAAGGACTTGACATCTGTTTGCCTTATCTGAGTTAGGAAAAAGCTACAACTTAACCCCATGTATCAGTTTTAAATATATAGAAATGTTCATGTAGCTGCAACAAATGTTATATCAACACAACCTCACACGTATATGAATATTTGGCTGCAGACAAATAAAAGGGTGCAGCTTTTCATGCAAGTCACAGCAGGGAACATAATTAAAAAGAATTCAGTCCATTTGTTTCTCCTTAATGCCCTGGAGGGTTGACTGTGATGACAGCAGCAGGGTGCTGCAGGGATGGTGCATTTTTTGTAGGGCCAAACCCAGTAAATTTGCATCACACTCCCTGGACAAAAAGCCGATGGGATGTTTGCATAAGAATAAGCTTTTATGATACTTACATGTTTTTTTCCAGCTAGATCAAATGATGAAACTAACTGAACATGAACATGAATGCAATCGCATACATTTCTATGGAAGCGATGTAGACCACATTTAATAGCTAAGAGATGTCACAGAAAAACGTATGGGTCTGAATGCAACTTTTATTTTCTAGTCTTTTTCTAATAAAAAAAATAAAATAAATGTTTTGTCTCACAGAGATAGCGCTTATTGTCAGCTGGTTCAAACATATTCAACACACAGTGACCCAGACAGCTGCTTCCTAGTAAACTGGTTGTCTTCTCTGAACCCGACCTCATGGGAAAATACCTGAACTTCTGGACACAAAGCTCATGACAACCCCTCCGCCTACAACTCCACTTTATTTGTGTCTCCATGTGTGTGTGTGTGTGTGTGTGTGTGTGTGTGTTTACTGCCTCCCTCCTGAGGTTCCGTCCCACCTATATGTAGACCCTGCTTGACGTGACGCACACAGAGCTCAGCAGATCAGACGGCTTCTGCATTTGCCAAATTTCTCTTTAAGAGTTTCACACACACAACACACACACACACACACACACACACACACACACACACACACACACACACACACACACACACACACACACACACACACACACACACACACACACACACACACACACACACACACACTGTGTTTGACAACAAATACACACAGTCAGGCTCTACTCACACACACAATAATAATATCCCTTTGTACACAGTACAGTCGTCACCTGTGCCAATGTGATGCATATCAACAGGTA
Organism: Anoplopoma fimbria; assembly: GCF_027596085.1. Taxonomy (NCBI): domain Eukaryota; kingdom Metazoa; phylum Chordata; class Actinopteri; order Perciformes; family Anoplopomatidae; genus Anoplopoma; species Anoplopoma fimbria. The sequence goes on from NC_072458.1 coordinate 18,991,219, forward strand.
GCTGTGGCACAAAGTTCACACACAAAACACGTGCATTCACGCAAAAACACACACGCACAAGCATACACAATCTCATGCAGAACAGCTTGGGCTTGTATTTGTTGTGGCTATAGGTCAAGTTTTCTCAGTGCGACTGTGTCCCTGCTTGCACTTGTTTTGCACTCACAACAGGCAAAATCCAAAACATTATTCCAGCGATCCTCGGGTCACAGCAGCTCCTTTCAGGGTTCACACCAAAGCATTTCTGGTGCTTTTTTCTTTTTTTGCAGGCGAGCTCAAAGAGGGAAAAGTGGGACAGGTAAGGCCATCCATGGGAAAGCATCCTTTTGGATCAGGGTTAGGTCCCTGTGGATGCAGTGTGCAGTGTGCAGCCTTTGTCTTATTGTGATAAAATGTAAGAGGACATTGGGTTCCCAGTGAGGACAAGTCCCTCTTTGGTTTGGATGAGCTTTGGGAAGAAAAGCACCTTAGTTAGCCGTTGGGCCTCTGTGTGTATTTACTTACAAGCAATAAAAGGCTTGTTCCTGGCTAAGATTCTTAAACAGATGCTTACGATACGAATTAAGGATGAATGATGCATGTTTGTCACTTTTTATGGCGTCCTTGTTGTTGTACATAGTCCCACACAGAACACGGATGTGTAAAGATAACTGGATACAGCTTTGAAGGCAGCACCCTGTTCGTTCTTATTAAAGTTATTTTGAAACGTCTGCCTGTTTTACCATTACTTATTCACATATTTAGACATGACATCATGGGCACTTATAGACCATGCACTGTATTAGATAGTATTCATTTAAGAGCAGCAGATACAGAAACATGTTTTGTAATATGTGGGCAGACCAATAAACGACTGTAATGTCAGACGTCTATCTTTTTAGTTGAGTTGTGTAGTCATTTTTATAGAAAATGTATTATTTGAAATGTTATTATTAAGTTTTATTTGGGGTTTTGATTCATTTTCTTGCAGTGTAACTTGTTGCAAACTGCATTTAATATTGTTTAGGCTGTGACTCCTTATACCACTGAAAGTTGTGGGCTAACATCCTGAATGATGTGGGAGTCAGTTGCTAAGTCGGTTTGTTATAGTGTTGCCTTCAGAGGGCTCTAATCCAAGAAAAAGTGACTCACTTGATGTTTGTGATACATGGAAATCAAGTGATTCAGGATTACTGTTAATGCTAGTTTAAGAGTAGCCCAAGTAAGGTCAGCATACTGAAATAAAAGTCAGCTCTCCAGTGATATCTATCTTAAGTTACCTAAAATTAGCCATGAGAAGCTACTTTCAGACCAAGTGAGGTTTTATCTGCTGCAGTGCTGAGCAAGGAATCAGTTTTGTTGCTAATTAAATGAACTTCTCACTTGTGAGAGGAAAAGCACCATACAGTTACTTCTGTATGAAACATTTTAAATAGCAGAACTGAAATAAATGAACTTCTCAAGAACTCGCTCTTTCGTTTTCCTTATGAGTATACCAAGTTGCTATCTTTCATTTTTCCTTTTGGAAGTTGACATCAACCTCTGACCGTAAATTCAAAATGACTCAAACCGTTCTACCTCCTAGGAAATGAGCCTTTCAGACAGACTAGATTTCAACATGCATGCTTTGCAACGGAGCAGTAACTCTTTGCCCCGAAAGGCATTACAACAGATCTTTTAATAATATTGAAATGATCTCAAACTCAGAGCAGACACCAGTCAAAGAGTGTGGTGAAATTCAGTAACGGGACATTTTGAAATACAATACAGCAACCCAACCTCAGCGGGACATAATGTTCTATCTAACCTGCAGCATGTTGACATGATTTGCCTCACACGCAGCACAGCGTGTGCGTGTGGTCTGAATTTGACTGTGCAGTTTTTCACGGTTGTGTTTCAACCATTCGAACAGTAGCACAGCAGCTGGGAGAGAAAAGAGGTGTGCAAGCATCAGGTGTGAATAAACAAATAGGTGCTCACACATTGGGAGTTAAAGTTGCATGGTAAATTTATGTTTAATCAAGGGGAGGAGGCACAGTGTGTGTGTGTGTGTGTGCGCTCTTACCTGTGTGACGCCTGTTGGTGTGTGTGTGTGTGTGTGTGTGTGTGTGATGGTGGAAAGACTGTGTGCATGCATAGCCATGAGTAAACATTGGTACATATCTTTACATCTCCTGCATGCCAGTACTGGACACAAAGATGAGCATTCAAACTAGTGGCGGCGTGTGTGTTTACAGTGTGTGTTTACTGTATGTATATATACTGCAGGTATGTGTGCTCAGCCATAATGGGAACATATACATGCAGAGCCGCTCGCCAGAGCAGAGGCCACTTTGCAAATAAAGACCTGAGAGAGAGAGGGAGAGTTTGAGAAACCTTCAGGCAGCGAGCAGCTCCCCGTCCCGTTGGCCGCATGAGTCAAGTTGTTGTTTGTTCTGCCACACATGAGGAACCTCGTGTGTGCTTCCATTTAACATGCCGGGCTATATGGAGTGTCCGTATTAAAAGATGCTAAAAACGGTCACTTTGAACTGTCTTCATTGATGGTCAGTACAGAGGAAGGTGGTCACTGCGAGACGACAGCAGGACTGACAAGAGATAGCAGTTACACACACACATAGAAACACACACACACACACACACACACTGCGACTTCATTTCCAAAATATACATTATGCAAAAGTGTTTGCATGTAAATGACATAGAATCCCGGAATTGTATCCAGACACTGTTTGTTACAGTCAAAATACCACATAGCAACTCAAAAAAATATATTTTGGGACCATGTTTGTATAATTGAAACTTATCCCTGAAGCATATAGTTTAGACCAGGAAGGACCAAACTTTTTGGATTGTGGGCCAAAAACATAAAAATGTAAGAAGGTACAGCCCAAACAATTGTACATTCGTAGCTTTTAACCAGTTATTGTACCAGAGAACCCCATGTGCCATAGAAAAATGATCTTATCATTTTTTTATTTTTTTTTTACCATTACTACGCAACACTTCTTTTGGTGTGCCAGATTATTACAAAAAGTGTTTCTGTATCCGCTGCTCTTAAAATAATAAAAATCTATTACAATGCCTACTTTAAATATTAGGATATAATGTGTAAAGTTAAAACTGGCAGCGATTGCTATATATTGTTTTTTGTTCAAACCTCTTAAAAGATTACGGTGGAAATTTAAACATATATAAAAGTAATAAATTTAAGATGTCACAAAAAGAGCAGGCAAAAATGATGCAATCTTAGTTTTAATACCAAGACAAAGTTAATTTTACTTAACTTAGTCAACATCTCGTTCTTAAATTAGAGTGTGCAATATTCAAACAATGCAATGTTTGAGTAACATGCTTAATACATATTATAGTTTATTTAAAATTCACTGCACCACCTCAAAAAAAAAAAAAGAAGCAACCTGGGCTCTTCCAACTTTTTACATATTTATTTAAAAATGGCAGCAATTGCTATATATTGTTTTTTGTTCAAACCACTTAAAAGATTACGGTGAAAATTTAAACATATAGATAAGTATAAATTTAAGATGTCACAAAAAGAGCAGGCAAAATCTTAGTTTCAATACTATAATATAAGACAAAGTTCATATACTTAATTTAGTCAAAATCTCGTTCTTAAATAAGGATGTGCAATATTCAAACAATGCAATGTTTGAGTAACATGCTTAATACATATTCTAGTTTATTCAAACAATGCAATGTTTGAGTAACATGCTTAATACATATTCTAGTTTTCAAACAATTTTTGAAAACATTTAATACATATTCTAGTTTATTTAAAATTCACCGCAATCTGGGTCTTCCAACTTTTTACACATTTATTCAGCTAACTATGAACTCATGATTTCAAAACATGATGTCTCCATGCAGTTTCAACTCAACAATGTGCAAATCTAGGACAAAACTCACATTAAATTGATATTGGAACAAGGGCCTTTCTGTTTGTATATAAGTATGCAACATGTGACATATTCTCTGCAGACATATAAGATAAGATAAGATAAGATAAGATAATCCTTTATTAGGAAATTTGCAGGCTTACAGCAGCGTAGAGTACAGTGCACACATAGAGACAAAATGAAAAAAAAAAAAAACAAGTATTATAAATAAGCAATAAAAAAAAAACAGTAGAAAAACAACAATGACTGAAATATTATATTTACAGACAGAAAAAAACTTTTAACTATTTTAACTATTTTAACTATTATTGCACAGTGTAATGTGTAATGTATTGCACAGGTTTTTATTGTCTTGTTATTATTGTCATGTGGTCTGCTGGGAGCAGAGCTGGTTGTGCAACCTGTGATAAAGCTACTTATAAATGAAACCATCAGGGATGAGAAACCACAGTTGATAAAAGCTCATTTTATTCAGAGAATTTCTTATTATCTTATTGATGATGTGTGTCGGATGAGTATGAGAGGTTGGCCCTTTTTCCAAGGGGCGTGGTGAAAGGGGTGGCACGTTGAAAGAGAGGGCGGGGGAATCTAACATCCAGCCTTTCTGCCTCTCCACAGCTTCATAGTTGTAAGATTGTAGACCAGAGCGACACTATTGAACATTTTTCCTCCCAAAATTAGGACACCTGTTTACTATTCCTCCATTATTCTGCTATGGCTAAAGGAGAAGGAGGTGAGCAATACTCTAAGGCCAGTTTATTGAATAAACCAGTCAGCTCGGATGGACTCACGCGCTCTAAAAAGGTAAGTTTCATTCATTAAATTCAAAAATGAGCCACTGTTTCTCCTCTGGGGAAGAAGAAAGCTCGTTTTTACGGGTGTGTGATATTGTCATTGAACGTTCCAAGCAAAGCGCGCGTTGTTAAATTGTGACTAATTTTGATCTTAACTGCGACTCGTTGAATTATTTATGAATGAAATGAGTGATTTGCGATTAAAAACGTGAAATAATATGATTAATTTTCAGGCAAATGAGCTGTGTAAACTGGCATATCTCGTTTGGATAATTCTCTTTTTTTTTATTAATTAAAATGAGTTACATGGAAAATATTAATAGAAGGTATTTTAGCTGCATTATCCATGTTCATTTAATTCATTTATTAAATTAAATTCAACAGCCAATAAGGTTTGTTGTGGTGCTGCGTTCAGGGAAATCTGAGAAAAAGGGTTCAAGTTGTAACACGTGTTTGAATACAAATTATATAATAGACATTATAGCAAAAATAAATATTTAAGTAAGATAAAAGCTGGTATGTGTCTTTTATGTTTCAGATATAATGTATTTTGTAGTAGCAAAATGAGGAGGACATTTGCATCAACGTGTCATGTAAACAGCATTTAATCTGTTGCTTTTCACCGTTTTTTTTTCTCTTCCATGTGATAATCATGTGGCCCTAAATAAATCCTGGTTTGTTAAAGAACATCTCTGCTTAATTTCGTATTTTTTTATTATCTTATTATTATCTTATTATCTTATTTAGAGGTGGCAGTATCCATATCTCCGATAGCCTTGAACGCAGCATGGGGATCACCTAACAAGGCGACGTGTCATACACAAGAGGGGACAGAAATCATAGTTTTTAACATCCTCTTCCAACATTTATCAAATCATTTGAAATATAAAAAAAAAAAAAAAAAAAAAAGCCATGTTTGAGGATGTGCACCTGACTGTGCTTTACAATCTCCAGTGATAACATAATGACTTTCATGATAACCTCAATACTGGTAGCACTGATAAGAGTAGAAGCCTTTGGAGCAGTAATATGAGGTGTAATCTGCTCTCATTAGATAAACTGTGTGGGGCTGATTGGATTTTTTTTGTGTCTCACAAGACATATCCTCTTACTGTAACTGGTGTCATTAGGAGAAGTAATAAAAAAGAGGAGTGTTTTAAGTGCTTCTGTGCTTTGTGAAGAAAGTGGGATCAATACACTGTCAGTCTAATCTCCACCTATGTTACAAGACACAGAACTCACTGCAGTGTCATTTAAAAAAAACAATCACCAGGTAGTCCAACTGGTGTTATGCCAGCCATTGTCATCAGTCTGACTAATTGGCTGAAATAAGAGCCCAGCATCATCGAATCATAGCAGCACAGAGTTTTTATTGTCACCTAAACAAAGGCTGGGTTGGGTGTATCAGCGAGACAGAGGTTGGTTCTTTCAGTAGTTGCAGCCGCAGTGATGTTTTTGTGTTGTGGTGTGATCTCAGATGAGGTCTTTCTCATGCACATCAGTGAGAACAATACTGAAAATGTCCCTGCCGGTCAAGGTAACTTCTCTTGAAATGGGTTTTTATTTTTGGTCCTCCTACTCACTCAACTCCAGCAATTAAAATATTTATTTCAGCAGCAAATACGAGCACCAAATGCTACCTTCTGATTGGTCTGCAGGGAGGGTGTGTTTTCATCCCTCAGTGGGCAGTAGTGGTCAAACTGGCAGGCGACCCATTGGCTCTTTAAGCCAGTTCAGGCTGCTGCCAATGTGCTGTCGGGTGTGTGTGTGTGACACCATGGTGTGGTCAGGCCCTGGCACTAATAGAGGAGTTGTTTTAGTGTCTGTCTGTTGAGGAAATGATTACATCTACAGTTGAGAAAAACAGAGAAGAATGAGCACTTGCCAGGGAGAACCAAGGAGTTTCTTGTTCCTCAGTGGCTGTCCCTGACTTTTGCCAAATACGCTACATGGTGATTAGCTTCTTGCCGGCTGAACTTTCGGCTCTTAAGAGTCTCTAGCGTTTAGGAATTTAGGCTACATTCCTTATGAGGCACGGAAAAATGTGCTATTGGCTTAATCAGACTAGTTAGAAAAAGGCGACGCTGAATAATCAGAGTTTAAAGTGTTCAGACAGAGTTGGAGAACGTTTCTTGAGAATGTACTGCTGTATTACAGTGAGCCTGTTAGTATGTCTCTGCAGACTTGACCCCTCCTATAATTACAAAGGGCTTGGCCCTGCCAAAGCCTGAAAAGGTTTTTAGGCAGCTGCAAATACTTAGCCTTTATGAGACTTTCTCCATAAGTAGGTCCATGTTGAATTAGTAATATGCCTGAAGCCATTTGTTTGACATTGTCTTCTTCGTAGATCGACCCGATCTCAGATCTGCGATATTGTCTCCACGTAAAATGTCCTAATCCCGGTTCCACTTTGAGCATTAATAAAGTTGCATATATTACTTGATTAACTGTGTTTTTCTGCTTGTCTTTGTCCTCCAGCGTGAACCTGGTAACAGATTGTCAGTCTGCAACAAGATATGCTACGCCATCGGTGGAGCCCCCTACCAGATCACAGGATGTGCCCTGGGATTCTTCCTGCAGATCTATCTGCTGGACGTAGCTCAGGTGAGTCAGTTGAAATGATTTTGAACCTCCACTATCACACCTGTCAAGACATTTAGTGTCACTGTCATAACACAGACCTAAATATAGTCTCCCCCCCCCGCTTCTGCCCTTTAAGGACCACCTTACTGGTATAGGGAACATACTGTGCCTCCTATACGCTATGCTGTCCTGTCACAGTATGTGCGGTGGCATTTACACACTCCAGAACAAGGAGTTGGACATGATCCCTCCTGTGCCCTCAAACCACCTCTCTCACAAGGGCGATATGCAGGACATTGTGGCCGCCAAAGCTCCCAAACAAAGGGCTGATTATCCAGGAAAAATGAAGTGATGGAAAAAGTTTCCCTGTTTGTTTCCATAATTGACTCCATGATGTGGCTCCACTGTATCAGAAGGCTTAATAGGGGCTTGTACTGGGGGAAATAAATGTTGGGCAGTGGTGGGGGGCGACGGTAGTGCGATGGGGAGGTGGGGCTCGCTTTAATGGGCCCTGACACTAATCTCATGGTTAAGGGCCAAGTAGCGTGTAAGTCAACTGCTTCCCAGGGTTTGCGCTTTGTCCGGCTATAAAGATTCTAGATTTAGAGTCTGCTGGGTGACGCGGGTGGTACAGTCAGGAGTCGAGCATTCATCCTGGCTCGTCTCCTTCGATGCTAAATGAACATCAGACAGGCCGAGCTGCCAAGTGGCACCTTCACTATTTGGCAGCCTGAGTGATGCCTTTATTTCCTTACTGTCTTTTTAAAAATAGGAGATAACTACTCACTGTAATGTCACGTTGTAGAGCTACACTGCTGACTGCTCCATCAAACATCTTAGCGGTTTAACAACCACATGCTATGTATAGTATGCCAGCTTGCTCATGACAGTTAGTCATCTATTGTTGATGGTGTACATGTACAACACCTGAAATGCTGTTATTCCTCTTTTTGGGTCACTACATTTCCCACGGAATTTTTTTTAATGTCCCAGTTGCACTAATATTTTTGTGTCCTCCCTTTTTTTTGCAGCTGGATCCCTTCTATGCCTCCATTATTCTGTTTGGGGGCCGAGCATGGGACGCCGTAACGGACCCGACAGTGGGCTTCCTGGTCTCCCGGAGCCCATGGACGCGTTTTGGACGCATGTTGCCGTGGTAAGTCGAACTCCCAGCTGCAAACCAGCGAGCTACAGTCTGATTCAGTTGGAAGTTATTTACATGACAACTACATCAGGGCACCCTCCTCCTCCTCCTCCTCCTCCTCCAGCTGTAAGGTTTTGAGTCTCTAGGTTTATTTCCATTACCGTGTTGATCAGTGTCACTGAGGGATTTCTCACACATTTTCTGTCGGAAATGCCAGCTAGAACATGACTTGCCGGTATAGAAATGACACAAATCCAGTTAAATGATGGCTTTCATCATTCCTAAGCTCATCGATCATTTTCTTTCA
>NC_072458.1:19000042-19003250 GCF_027596085.1 Anoplopoma fimbria
CAGACTGAACAGAAACTGAACTGACTGCTGCAGCTGGAAGCTACTGCAGAGACTGATACACTTCACTGAACACACACACACACACAAACACACACACACACACACACACAATGACCAAAATTGAATATTGCTGGAATTAAAATTCGTCTTTCCACCACAGCTTTTCATCATCCATTCATATCCCGTTATAGTCCCATGTTCTAATCTGATTAAATAATAATAATAATTTATTCGCACATATATTGTACAGTAGGAAGAAGCAAACATAATCACATGCTTGCTAGGAGACTGATCATGGTCTGGATGTCAGTCCCTCCAAACTCACATTCTCTCAGACCATCACGAACATCACATAGGTCTTGTATACAAGTAGCAACATCCATCAATCAGCAACGGTATCATTACATATTTGGCGACGCAAAACACGACTGTTATACGTCAACATATTTTCATTAGTTCTGTACATGAGAAACCGTTGGTTAATAGCAACAGACGTCTGACTATACATCAATCCATCAGAACAGAGGCGAACTAAGGCATTATCGCTATTATGCACATAGAAACGTAGAGAAGCGAGATAACAATTGACATTCAATCTTAGATGCTGACATAAGACTAGGTAACAGATTGCAATGAGTAGTGTTGGGGACACGCCAAATGTGTCACGCCAATTTACGCCATGTTACATAAATACGCTGTATATGGCAGGAATCAAGTCTCCACAACACAGAACCATAGAACGATGTACAATAAGTTTAAAATAATTTCGCTTCTGTGCTTGACGCACACATATTGAACCTGGCCATCATAGTATTTGCACTACAAATCAAATTATTGGTACCTTTTTTGTTATGTTTTCTACATTACTCTTCTGACCTATTACGTGTCCCAGATGCAGGGGCGCTGCTAGGGATTTTGGGCCCCATGAAAAGAATCTTTACAGGGCCCCCAACACAGCGGCAAAAATTTTTGATGCTATTTTACATACAATTATGCATTTTAATGGTATTTTTGACTATCATTACCATATTTGTGAAAGAAGAACAGCATGACAGTTGACATGTACAGTAGGGGAAGAACTGAGCACTCTGAATACAATGGAATTCATTTTGAGTCATTTATTTGCTGCACCACTGATTCTTAAATTGGAAATAAACTCTTCCATGAAAAAATAGCAATTATAATCAGTGGAGAGAAAAAATCTCAGCAAAAACAAAAACGCCATCAGAATACAAAATGGCCATATATGATTTCTCATCATTTAAGTAAATAGAACTTAATATGCTTCCAAAACAAATAAAGGAATTGTTACCAGGACATGGAAAATAAAACATGTGTGATTATATGTTAGTTAATAACTTAGTGTCATTATTTTTTCTGTGCATATAGCACCACAAAAACGCGTCCCTATATGACAACCAAATCCTGATTGGTTAAGCTAATAAAGTAGAACATCCATATAAACACAGAATAATATTGGTGACAGCACACCACCTTGTTTTACACCATTGAGACAAACAAAACTATTAGTGACACACTTGCCCCATTTCACTCTGAGGCGTTGGGTGGTATACATCTCAATCAGTAGTTTGATAGTTTTGCTACATATGTTTCTATCTATGAGGATGTCAAAAAGCCTACAATAGTGAACCCTATCAAATGCCTGTGATGCGTCTAACAAAACAAGATAGACAGCTGAGTTGTTTCTGACATATAGATCAATAACCTCATTTAACACATAAATACATTGTGATTTACCAAAGAATCAAGAAAAAATGACCTGAAACTGATATATGCTCTTACTTTATCTGCATGTATATAAAGTGTATGCAAAAACACATTTTCTCTTACAACCCTTGCAACTCAAAAACCCAACAAATACATTGAGATTAATAATTATTCTGACCTTGAAAACAGCAAAAATAATCTCTTCACAATGTCCATCCACTAACTGTTGTTGAGCCTTCCATCATAACCTCAGCAGATGAGTCGCCCAGTTGTCATTAAAATAAAGATTTTCAAATTCCCAACAGGAAAGCTACTGAAATGGACTTTGTGGTGAAATCTTTTTAAATGTAAAGCTTGGATTTTCACTCTGAACTTGTGGACGAGAAGTTCTTAAAGTGCAGCATGAAGATCTTCAGAGAACTCACATCTTCATGGACTTGAGTGAAACAAATCTGTCCAACTGGAATAGACGGTGGGCTGAACGTGTTTTTCAGTCATATTCATGTATGATATTAAATTCTTCCACATAATCCAATAATATAAGTTGGCAAGTAAAGAAAATGAACTGATTACAATCAAATGTTCTTCATGTGAATTTCACTCATCATAAAAAACTTTGAAAGAATTTTGAAATTTCGATGCATTATTTGACATAATGAAGACGTTTGGCACATTTTTAAATACCTATCTTAATCTCCACTTAATTACTTTAATTAGCAATTCTGACACTGAAGTTGATTTTAAACAGTTTTCATTGACATGGAAATAAAAAAAAATATATTTTTTAAAGATTTAAAAAAGTTTAAACTTTATTACATTTCAAACTGTATAAATTTCAGTATGATATGGATGAGTTAATAAATGTTTAGTAAAACAGCTCTGAGTTAGTCTCCATGATAAAGGAGGAGAAATATAAACATGAATACGAAAAGAGTATAATTAAAACAACGTATGTTTTTCCGTGTCAAACATCCAACAACTACATTGAAAACATTACTTTACAGTTATTCATTTAGTATTTTTGTTCAGAGACTTACTTCCAACATCCAGTCTGGTTCCTCCACCAAAAGTCAACCACAGTGATACAAAGTCATTGAGCCGCCGTACAAAAACCTCTCACTGTAGAGAGACACGGCTCTCTGACTTTGACACAAACAAACTCAACAAACAGATTCCCAGAAATGAATAACAACAACTACTTTTAGCTCTAAAACAAAAACAAAGTGTAATCATACTTTTAAGAATTGTGTCATAGTTTTGTGACTGAACTCAAACCTTTTTTTGTTACGTCAGTAGTTGGATGAGATCGACAGTTAATGTGATACAACACAATTCAATGCAGAGTACTTTACAGAGCATTATTTCTTTCTAAGATCATCATCATGATATATATTTCCTAGAGTTCTGATCCTTAAATATATTCAGTCTGACCCACTGTTGTGATGATAGACAACCACATATTACAACAGTTATACTTTAA